>NC_133459.1:47500526-47805921 GCF_048565385.1 Saimiri boliviensis
TAGCATCTAATAAGAAACAACCAAGAATATTTAGTTGAAAAATCATATCACGGATCTGTTGATAAATGCAGACCATGCAACAAAAACACAAAATTGAAAGTCACAGTCAACTCTGAATTCCCATAGAAACTGAATTCGAGTTAGAAAGGAACTTTTCCACACAGTAGTCCCCATTTATCCAGTTTCATTTTCCATGGTTTCAGTTACCCACAGTCCAAAAATATTAAATAAAAAATTCCAGAAATAAACAATTCATAAGTTTTAAATTGTGGGCTGTTAAATAACATGATGAAATCTCACACCATTCCTCTTCATCCTGCTTCATCCCACATAGGACGTGAATTATCCTTTTTGCTGAAGTAGCCATTAACACTACCTGCCCATTAGTCACTGAGTAGCCATCTTGGTTACCAGATCAACTGTCCTGGAATCACAGTGCTTGTATTCAAGTAATACTTATTTTACTTTTACTATAGTATATTTTTATAATTGTTCTATTTTACTATTAATTATTGTTGTTAATCTCTTATAATTAACAATCTAAGAGATTATGTTAATCTCATTTTAATTCATAAAAATGCCCAATTTATAAATTAAACTTTATCATAGGTATGTATGGTAGAAGAAAACATAGTATATATTGGATTCTGTACTATCTATGGTTTCAGGCATCCACTTGGGGGCTTAGAATGTAACCCCTGACTATAAGAGAGGACTACTGTACAATGGTTGAAAAGCAGGCAGATTACAGGGAAGCCTGTGACCCTCTTGCTATGTGGAGGCTGTTCAGAGTACAATTTTCTTGCCTTTTTGCTTGAATATAAAGATGACACAGTTAACAATAGGCCTGGGTTTCAGAGTCAACTACCTGCTCTCTTAAAGAGGTGCTGGGTGCAGGGAAAACATAGAGACAAAGACAAAGACGAAGACACAGAGACGGAGAGAGAAAAGAAAGAGAGAGATAAAGACCAAAAAACATAAAGACAGAATTATGAGCAGGTGGTTGGGAGTATGTGAATGAGAGAACAGACATCTACTAAGTGTCTTATATACTAGGCACTGTGCTAGGTACTTAACATAAGACCATGTAGTTCTCAAAACATAGGAAGAGAGAACTAGGGAGTTCCAACTTACTCTTACAGCATAATCCAAACCCATAGCTGTAGACAATAGGCCTATTCCCAGAGGAGAGTCCTCAAAACTGTTGTGGTTTTTGGTTGGATTAAGGAATTGCCATGCTACCCATGAGCAGAAACTATTCCTGAACTGTACTTGAAATTCTACTATTCTATTTGCTCTTTCAGTTTAAGCATTTGCCCTCAGTTCCAAAGCAAACTCCTGAGTGAAGGATCCAGGAGCCCCTTTGACTGAATTGTAGCAAGTGAATGTTCTGGTTTGAATGTTTTCCCCTCTGAAACTCATGTTGAAAAATAACAGTATTAAGAGGTGGGTCATTAAGAGTATTAAGAGAAAATTGGGTCATGAGGGCATGAGACCTCATTACGTGTTAATAGATTATTAATAAGTCATCATAGGAGTGCATTAGTTATCATGAGAGCAGATCTTTTATAAAAGCTAGGTCGGCTCTCTCTCACAAGCCCTCCTGCCCTGTGATGCTTTCTTCCATGTTAGAATGCAGCAAGCAGGCCCGCACCAGAAGTTGAGCAGATGCTGGTGCCATGCCCCTGGGCTTCCCAGCCTACAAAACTGTAAGAAATGAATTTATTCCTTATAAATTACTCAATCTCAGATATTCAATTATAGCAACAGAAAACAGAATAAGACAGTGAGCATAACAGCAAATAACCAAAAAGATGAGTATTTATAGATGACACGTTTGTGGCAATATGACTTGCCTGTGGTATCCTGGGGGTGTCCAGGAAACCTCACAGAATGTGACTGCAACAGGCTTAGTATATTCTTTACTCATCATGAGTTCAATATAGAACACTTAGCAACATTAAGCAATGTCCAGGAATTCTAATTGGAAGCTGGTTGCAGCAGAAGCAAAAGCTTCTCTGGAGGACACTGAGAGTCTTGGTGAGAAAGAAAACAATGGCAGAACAGATACTCTTTCGGGAGCCCTTTATTTTACAAAGTTCGAGGGAAAGGGGCTTCGTAATACCCAGATAACCCTCCAATTTAAAAACTTTATAAGCTCCATCTGTCCCAGAAGACGCTTCTCTGAGTTTTCTCACTTTATTGTCCATACCATTATGCTTTGCCTATCCCCACCTCTTCTGTATTCCGTTTGCTGCTCCCCAATTCCCACCTCTCTGGGAAGTTTTTGTCCTTTCAAGCCACCCAGTCTTCCCCTAATCGCTTACATCAGAAAGCAGCACAGATCACTAAGCTGGGAACTAGGGTACTTAACCCTGCCACTTGCCACCTGGGAGACCCTAGATAAGTCTGAGCCTCAGTTTCACAGTTTGGAAGCAAATGACTTCCAGGTTCCTGATACCTAAAATGGGATCATTCTTTCAGGTTTTGAGATTTAACTTAAGGTCTACGTTTTCTAGAAATCCATCTCTATTTGTCCACCACTTTCTTGCCCTCTTTTATATTATATTGTCCTTATTGTTGGGACTACACATTTGTAATATAAGGACAATACTGTGTTTTCTAACACAGTAGTAGGAGTGTTAAAAGGCTTGTTTCTCTCTAATGCAATAAAAGGCCCCTGAAGAAGTGGTTTTCCTGATTTTGTGCTACTCCATTCTTCCTCCTTCTCTCCATGTGCACATCCCAGGACTGAAATGAGCTAAATAAGTATTTTTAAAATGAAGTGGGAAGGAATCTTGTCAACCAGGGTTGCTCCATTTCTGAGAGCCTGACTGGAAATGGCTTCCTGAATCCTATACTATCAGTTTTCTGAGAAAACTGGTGAAAGAGGGCATTCCAGGCAAAGGAAAGAGCATAAAATACAAGATATATACTTTAGACCAAAAGGTTGTATACCATTGTGGTTAAGTGCATAAGCTTTGGAGCCAAAACTTTGACTTCCAGTTCTAGCTATGCCCTTGAATAGCTTATCCTCTCGTGCCTCAGTTACCCCTTTTATAACATGAAAACAATCTATAAGGGTTGTTTGGAAGCTTAGAAGAGAGCTTCACATTTTCTTTCAGTGCTGAATTCCTCCCAGTATTATTTATAAGCCTGCCCTCTTTAAGAAAGTGGGGAGCCTCTTATAGATTGACCACTGCACACCAGGTCAGCCTCTTCATATTATTTTTTTCTTGCCTGTTAGTCTCTGTGCACAAAATTCCCTCTCACTGATGCCTTCTAAGGCTCTAGCTGCTTTGCTAGCCCACATGCAGCCCCACTCTACAGGGAGCCTCCTTCATTTCTCTGGTCTGTCATCCTCTCTCTCACGGAGCTACCTAATCATATATGATCAGTGGCTATATAACTTACCCAAACAGGGACACTGCTGAGAATGAAAGAGAATGTTATCAATAATTTTGGGGGGATGACAGGCATAAGTAAGGACTGTCTTCATCAGAAAGAGAGAGATAGTTACCCTACCAATAGACCCAGGGGTCTTGAGATAACACTACTTCTTACAGTCTTTCTCTTCCTAGTAGTTCCATGGAAATCTGCATAGAATTTTCCAGCCTACAAAAAACTTCTACCTCATAGTCTCAATGAATCTCACACCAGTTCTGCGAATCTACTGAGTAGGACTATTTCTTGCACAGAGTGGTTTTTCTTAGGTCACCTCATGGCTGGAACTAGACAGAACCTTCTGTTTCACTCTGGCACCCACTTAAGCCCTGATGGTGTTGGGGAGTTGATTTCATCCTTTTTGGTTGGTGATGGAAGAAAGAATCATGCCATACTTCTTTCTCCCAATCTTTCTCATCTAGAGCTAGGGGAATGGTAGGGTTTGAGAAAGTTGAAATGAACAGCTAATAAAGAAACAATCAGAAAGTGGTAAAATATCAATTAATAAATCCAATGTCATTCAAGAAATAATTGTAAATAATTATCTAGATGATAGGATTTCAAGTAATTTTTAACATCATCCTTTCCATATCTTTTGAATTAGCATGCACTATTTACATAATTTTACAAAATGCTATTTCATTTATTTTTTTCTTTTGAAAAAATGCTCATCACCACTGGTCATCAGAGAAATGCTAATCAAAACCAAATTGAGATACCATCTCACACCAGTTAGAATGGCGATCATTAAAAAATCGGGAAACAGAGGAATGCTGGGAAGATGGCCGCCTAAGAACAGCTCAGGACTTAAGCTCCCAGTGAAGGTGCAGAGGGTGACTGGACACCGCACTTCCAGACGAACTCTTATTGCCCACAGACCAGGAGATACCCAGGCAGAGGGGTCGCCAGCGTCGCAGTCCCAGCCAGTGCGGCTGTTTTGGCCCCTGTGGGGCTGATTCCGCCCACGCGGCTGCTGTGACCACGCCCTGTTGCTGCGGTTCTCCATACAAAAGCCACTGGTCTGGGAGCCCTCTTAGCTGGTGAGCAGAGCCCTGAGATGGCAGAGTTGCCCATTCATCTGAAATAGCGAGTCAGGCCAGGAGATTCCTAGGCAAAAAATCCGCCAGGAGCCGGCGCCGCAGTTCGAGCCGACTCTGTGAGTCGCAGCACTGGAGATCCCGGCGCCTTTTCAACAAGCGACCGGAACGCGGGGTCCTTCAACTTAAAAGAAAAGACTCTGAGTCAGGGAGCCAGGTGATCAGGCTCGGTTGGTCCCACCCCTCCACCCCCACAACAACGAAAACAAAAACAGTAATTGGAAACTCTCTGGGTTGAGCCCTTCAAACCAAGCACAGCTGAACCGGGAGGGTCCGGCTCCGTGGGGGAGGGGCTTCCGCCATTACTGAGACTCTCCACCGCTATGGAGGCAGGCTGCCGTTGCCAAGGCAACCCGCTGTTGCCGAGGCAACCTGCCACAACTGAGAGAGTCCGCCATAACAGAGGCGGGCCCACCGTTGCCGAGACAGTTCTAACTACGCCCATATAAAAAGGACTACAGGGAAGAGCTCAGGGCAGCTGGGCGGAGCCCACAGCAGCTCAGCAAAGTCCCTGCGGGCAGGCAGTGGCTAGGCCTGCTGCTAGCTGGGCGGGTCAGACCTGAAAGAAAAATCAAAAAAAGGCAGTAGTGCAACGGAAACTCATAAAGCTCCAACTCCCTGGGGCAGAGACAGACAACAGGTGGATAAACCCACAAAAATGGGAAGAAACCAGCGCAAAAAGGATGAAAACTCCCGAAACCAGAACACCTCTCCTCCTAAAAGGGATCACAACTCCTCACCAGCAAGGGAACCAGACCGGATGGAGAAGGAGGGTGATGAAATGACAGAATCAGACTTCAGAAGGTGGGTAGTAAGAAACTACAATGAGCTAAAAGAACATGTTCTAACCCAACGCAAAGAAAATAGGAACCTTGAAAAAAGATTGGACGAACTGCTGGCGAGAATGGACAGCATAGAGAGGAGTAGAAGTGAATTGATGGAGCTGAAAAACGCAACACGAGAACTTCGTGAAGCATGCACAAGCTTCAACAGCCGAATTGACCAAGCAGAAGAAAGGATATCAGAGGTCGAAGATCAACTCAATGAAATAAAAAGAGAAGGCAAGAACAGAGAAAAAAGCGCAAAAAGGAATGAACAAAATCTTCAAGAAATGTGGGACTATGTGAAAAGACCTAATCTACGTCTGATAGGTGTACCTGAATGTGATGAAGAGAATGAATCCAAGCTGGAAAATACTCTTCAGGATATTATCCAGGAAAACTTCCCCAACCTAGCAAGGCAGACCAATATTCAAATCCAGGAAATACAGAGAACACCACAAAGATATTCCTCAAGAAGAGCAACCCCAAGGCACATAATCGTCAGATTTACCAGGGTTGAAATGAAAGAGAAAATGCTAAGGGCAGCCAGAGAGAAAGGTCGGGTTACCCACAAAGGGAAGCCCATTAGACTCACAGCAGATCTCTCAGCATAAACCCTACAAGCCAGAAGAGATTGGGGGCCAATATTCAACATCCTTAAAGAAAAGAACTTTCAACCCAGAATCTCCTATCCAGCCAAACTAAGCTTCATAAGTGAAGGAAAAATAAAATCCTTTGTGAACAAGCAAGCACTCAGAGATTTCATCACCACCAAACCTGCTCTACAAGAACTCCTGAAAGAGGCTCTACACATATAAAGGAACAACCAGTACCAGCCACTCCAAAAACACACCAAATGGTAAAAGAGCATCAACACAATCAAGAATCTGCATCAACTAACCAACAAAACAGCCAGGTAGCATCAAAATGACAGTATCAAATTCACACATAACAATACTATCCCTAAATGTAAATGGACTAAATGCCCCAATCAAAAGACACAGACTGGCAAATTGGATAAAAAGCCAAAACCCATCAGTGTGCTGTATCCAGGAAACCCATCTTACATGCAAGGATACACAAAGGCTCAAAATAAAGGGATGGAGGAAGATCTACCAAGCAAATGGAGAGCAAAAAAAGGCAGGAGTTGCAATTCTCATCTCTGATAAAATAGACTTTAAAGTAACAAAGATAAAAAGAGACAAAGAAGGACATTACATAATGGTAAAAGGATCACTGCAACAAGAAGAGCTAACGATCCTAAATATATATGCACCCAATACAGGAGCACCCAGATACATAAGGCAAGTTCTTAATGACTTACAAAGAGACTTAGACTCCCACACAATAATAGTGGGAGACTTTAACACCCCATTGTCAATATTAGACAGATTATCCAGACAGAAAATCAACAAGGATATCCAGGACCTGAATACAGACCTGGAACAAGCAAACCTAATAGACATTTACAGAACTCTCCACCCCAAATCCACAGAATATACATTCTTCTCAGCACCACATCACACCTACTCTAAAATTGACCACATAATTGGCAATAAATCACTCCTCAGCAAATGCAAAAGAACAGAAATCATAACAAACAGTCTCTCAGACCACAGTGCAATCGAGTTAGAACTCAGAATGCAGAAACTAACTCAGAACCGCACAGCTTCATGGAAACTGAACAACTTGCTCTTGAATGTTGACTGGATAAACAATGAAATGAAGGCAGAAATAAAGATGTTCTTCGAAACCAATGAGAACGAAGACACAACATACCAGAATCTCTGGGACACATTTAAAGCAGTCTCTAGAGGAAAATATATAGCAATGAGTGCCCACATGAGAAGAAAGGAGAGATCTAAAATTGACACCCTATCATCAAAATTGAAAGAGCTAGAGGAGCAAGATCAAAAAAACTCAAAACCTAGCAGAAGACAGGAAATAACTAAGATCAGAGCAGAACTGAAGGAAATTGAGACACAAAAAACTCTTCAAAAAATCAATAAATCCAGGAGCTGGTTCTTTGAAAAGATCAACAAAATAGACCACTAGCCAGATTAATAAAAAAGAAAAGAGAGAATAACCAAATTGATGCAATAAAAAATGATAAAGGGGATATCACCACAGATTCCACAGAAATCTAAACCATCATCAGAGATTATTACAAACAACTCTATGCACATAAACTAGTAAACCTGGAAGAAATGGATAAATTCCTGGACACCTGCATCCTCCCAAGCCTAAACCTGGAAGAAGCCGAAACCCTGAATAGACCAATAACATGGTCTGAAGTCGAGGCAGCAATAAAGAGCCTATCACCCAAAAAAAGCCCAGGTCCAGATGGGTTCACCGCTGAATTCTACCAGACATACAAAGAGGAGCTGATACCATTCCTTCTGAAACTATTCCAGACAATCCAAAAAGAGGGAATTCTTCCCAAATCATTTTACGAGACAAACATCATCCTGATACCAAAACCCGGCAGAGACTCAACAAGGAAAGAAAATTTCAGGCCAATATCCATGATGAACATAGATGCAAAAATCTTCAATAAAATACTGGCAAACTGATTGCAACAGCATATCAAAAAGCTCATCCACCATGATCAAGTAGGATTCATCCCGGGGATGCAAGGCTGGTTCAACATACGCAAGTCCATAAACGTAATTCACCACATAAACAGAACCAAAGACAAAAACCACATGATTATCTCGATTGATGCAGAGAAGGCTTTTGACAAAATTCAACAACCCTTTATGCTAAAAACCCTCAATAAACTAGGTATTGACGGAACGTATCTCAAAACAATAAAAGCTATTTACGACAAACCAACAGCCAATATCATACTGAATGGGCAAAAACTGGAAGCATTCCCTTTGAAATCTGGCACTAGACAAGGGTGCCCTCTTTCACCACTCCTATTCAATATAGTACTGGAAGTTCTAGCCAGAGCAATCAGGCAAGAAAAAGAAATAAAGGGTATCCAAATTGGAAAGGAGGAAATCAAATTGTCTCTATTTGCAGATGGCATGATTGTATAACTGGAAGACCCCATCATCTCAGCCCCAAATCTCCTGAAACTGATAAACAACTTCAGCAAAGTCTCAGGATACAAAATCAACGTGCAAAAATCACAAGCATTCCTATACACCAGTAATAGACTTCAAGAGAGCCAAATCAAGAACGAACTGCCATTCACAATTGCTACAAAGAGAATAAAGTACCTAGGAATACAACTAACAAGGAACGTAAAGGACCTCTTCAAGGAGAACTACAAGCCATTGCTCAACGAAATAAGAGAGGATACAAACAGATGGAGAAACATCCCATGTTCATGGTTAGGAAGAATCAACATCGTGAAAATGGCCATACTGCCCAAAGTAATTTACAGATTCAACGCTATTCCCATCAAGCTACCAATGACCTTCTTCACAGAACTGGAAACAAACACCTTAAACTTCATATGGAACCAAAAGAGAGCCCGCATAGCCAAGTCAATTCTAAGCAAAAAGAACAAAGCAGGAGGCATCACACTACCGGACTTCAAACTATACTACAAGGCTACAGTAATCAAAACAGCATGGTACTGGTACCAAAACAGAGATATAGACCAATGGAACAGAACAGAGGTCTCAGAGGAAATACAACATACCCACAACCATCTGATCTTCGACAAACCTGACAAAAACAAGCAATGGGGAAAGGACTCCCTGTTTAATAAATGGTGTTGGGAAAACTGGCTAGCCATGTGCAGAAAGCAGAAACAGGACCCCTTCCTGACACCTTACACCAAAATTAACTCCAGATGGATTAAAGACTTAAACATCAGACCTATTACCATAAAAACCTTAGAAGAAAATCTAGGCAAAACCATTCAGGACATAGGTGTAGGCAAGGACTTCATGACCAAAACGCCAAAAGCAATGGCAACAAAAGCCAAAATAGACAAATGGGACCTAATCAAACTCCACAGCTTCTGCACGGCAAAAGAAACAGTCAGTAAAGTGAATCGGCAACCAACAGAATGGGAAAAAATTTTTGCAGCCTACCCATCTGACAAGGGGCTGATATCCAGAATTTACAAAGAACTAAAGCAGATCTACAAGAAAAAAACAAACAAGCCTATTCAAAAATGGGTGAAGCATATGAACAGATACTTTACAAAAGAAGACATACAGGAGGCCAACAAACATATGAAAAAATGCTCATCATCACTGGTCATCAGAGAAATGCAAATCAAAACCACATTGAGATACCATCTCACACCAATTAGAATGGCGATCATTAAAAAATCGGGAAACAACAGATGCTGGAGAGGATGTGGAGAAATAGGAACACTTTTACACTGTTGGTGGGAATGTAAATTAATTCAACCATTGTGGAAGACAGTGTGGCGATTCCTCAAGGACCTAAAAATAGAAATCCCATTTGACCCAGCAATCCCATTACTGGGTATATATCCAAAGGATTATAAATCATTCTACTACAAGGACACGTGCACACGAATGTTCATTGCAGCACTGTTTACAATAGCAAAGACCTGGAACCAACCCAAATGCCCAACGATGATAGACTGGATAGGGAAAATGTGGTACATATACACCATGGAATATTACGCAGCCATCAAAAACGATGAGTTCACGTCCTTTGTAGGGACATGGATGAACCTGGAAACCATCATTCTCAGCAAACTGACACAAGAGCTGAAAATCAAACACCCTATAGTCTCACTCATAGGCGGGTGTTGAACAATGAGAACACATGGACACAGGGAGGGGAGCACTACACACTGGGGTCCGTTGGGGGGAAATGGGGGAGGGGCTGGGGGTAGGGAGGTGGGAGGAGATAGCATGGGGAGAAATGACAGATACAGGTGAGGGGACGGAAGGCAGCAAACCACACTGCCATGTGCGTACCTATGCAACAATCTTGCATGTTCATCACATGTACCCCAAAACCTAAAATGCAATTAAAAAAAAAGAAAGAAACCACTGAGAGTCTTCAGCAAATGGTCAGTCTCAGTGGAAACCCCCCAAACAAAAACACAGGCTTTTCAACTAGACCTAGGTTTTCTTAAATCTACTCTGCGACCTTGAGTAAGTCACATATGCCTTCAAGCCTCAGTGTTAGTTTCCTAATGGGTAGAATATAGATGCCACCACCCACTTCACAGGGCTGTTATGATGATTCTACAAGATTCAAAAAGTGAGAACCCCAGGTGAGGGCTCAGCTCGTTGAAGACTCTCAATAAATGTTCATTCTCTTCATGGGGGTGTTACTGATGCAGATTCCCAAGGCTTCTGACAAGTCTTGCTACCTCCTCTGCTCACAGCTCTGGAACCATCAGGGGCATGCCTGTGACAGCTACACCACACACCACCTCAGCATGCAGGTGGGGCTGTCCGGAGATGCTGGGTGCCTAATGCAGGGAGGCAGTCCTGTCAGAATTACTGGGAATTACTTATCCTGCCTTCAGGGTTTCTGACAGGATGTTTTGATAAAATAAATCTATTTTAAGTGACTGTAATGAAATACTAACCAGTTTCTGAAGGGCTTTTAAGATGTTTTTAAGAAGCTTCAGATCAAAGGCCCTGGGAAGGCAGACTTCATGCATTAAATATTTAGTACTGACTCAGTCACTTGAGAGTGAAGGCATTTTGACATTGTAAGAAGAAAGCACATTCTAGCTGCAGCCACAGACACAGGTGATGGGATTCAGGAACAAGAGGCCAATCTTCTGGCTCCCATTGGCTGGAAGGTTGGAGGACACGACTTCAAAGGCTGTCCGCCTAAGGATTCAGGATGTGATAGAATTATTCATGATCTATAGTAGTTGGGTAAACAGGTCCTCAGTGAGCCCTGACAGCAGGGATCTGCCTTCCCAGCTGTCACTACCAGGCTCAGAGCCTGTCATTCTGCACATTGCCACTTGCAGCCTACCAATTGCCTGAAACCTGCAATGTGCTTTGCAGTCCAGCTGAGACCACACATGGACTCACACAGTCCTGGTAGGTGAGACTCAATGAGGAGAAGAGACTTGTTGAAGAAAGACCACACTACAAGTTAGTGGTATGGCTGGGAATGGTGTCAAGAGCTCCTGCCTGACTGTGCCAAGGTCTTTCCAATATATTACGCTGCTCCTTTAATGACAAACAGCTACTGTAGGTGTACACATAGAAGGACAGGAAGAAGCCCAGAATGGGGTGTAAAGTAGTGGACCTATATCAGGTCATAGCTATCTCTGGAAATCTGGTAGAAGTTGCAAATCTTCTCCCAGAAAAAAATGCATGCATATACTAGTAAATACTACAGTTGACATGCATTGTTGGAGAATTCAAGCATCCTTTTAAACATGTTCTTGAACATCAGATTGCCAAACCTTGAAACCAAAGTCATAGTAGACCTAATCATCCCAGAGCTTATAACTTTGAGTTTCTTAAATGACTTTTAGAATAGTGGTCTGACAGTAGAACCATCATAAGGTTTGATATTATGCAAGCCTGGATTACAGCAGTACCCAGAAAATATGTAATATTAAATAATTACTTAATTTCTCTGAACTTCATATTCCTATTTCTAATATGGGATAATATTATCTAATGGAAATACTGGGAGTTGAAACATGTAAATCATTTTGAGTCCCTGAATAATGCAAAAGATACAAAGTTCCCATCCATCTCTATCTGCTTCCAAAAAATCCTAATGATTGCTTCAGCATCCAGTCATCCACTTTGGCTTCCCACCTTACAAATACTTTAGACTCCAGGAGGGCAGAAATCATGTCTAGTTAGCTCACAATAACTACCTCTGAATATGCTGACTGCACATGATAGGTGTTTAATATATACTGAATGAACTAATCAAAAGTCAGATAATATGCAAATGTATACACAGTAACTTCCAGAAAGGGAGCAGGAGCAGGAAATGGAGCACTAATCCTGGGGAAACTTCAAAAATTGCTTTTGTTTATAGCCCAAAGGTGTTTCATGGCCTAGAAAAAGTAATGATTTAGGTGGGGTTCAGAGAAGACAACATAGAGGAAGCTCTCCCTGTTTATCTCTGTTATTGTATCATTCCCCTCCACCAATGTCAGGCCTGGTCTCTTCCCACATGACAAGCCAAGGTGCTGCAGTTATACCAAGGCCAGGTCAAGTAAGCCTAAAACCTAGGATTAAGGGACCAGGAAGGAAGTAGGAAGAGGCAAAAGTTATTAGCTCCTGCCTAACCCAGTCTTTGATTCGGCAGGCACTACCACTTCCACCAGGAAGATGGCCTGTGCTCAGTTTCTATCAGGGGAGAGAGTATAGAAACAGTTTTAGTCTCTCCTACAGGTGGACTCTTTGTTGTCCTGGGTTAGAAGGCACACCTGAGGTGAGCCCCCAAATCCTTACATACCAATGGAGTCAGAGTTCCCAAGGGGATTCAAGTTTTTGGGATTCGAGGTCAGTCTCAACCTAAACCTGGCAAGCCCCAACTCAGACCCTTGCCACCTCTTCTCCTAGAGCCTGAAGGATGCTTCCATGCCCGAGGTCATGGTGATGAACAGAGGGAGGAGAAGCACTATGTCACCACCCACTTAACTTCCAATACTAACTATTGTTTGCAAGTTGTTCCTGACATGACAAAATCCCCTTAGAAAGACACACACATTTGCCAGACATTTCTGGATTCTAAGCATTCTAGCTGAATTTACACATTTCCTACAATCCCCTTCTTCACCCCTTTGGTGGCACTATCTTTCACCAGTTCAAGCAAGCCAGAAACATAGAAGTAATGCTTAATTCCTCTCTTTTCCGTAGCTACAACATTGAACTAATCACAGATCCTGTAAATTTTAACTCCCAGATATTTCTTGAATTTTTCAACTCTTTTCCATATTTTATGCTACTGTCATAATTGTTAGAGCATTCCCTAACAATACTCTCTGCCCTCTAATCCATCCTCTGCATAATGACCCAAATTACTTAATATAAAATGTTTGACCTTGTTATTCCCTTCTGTAAACTCCTACATTGACATCCCATCACGACCAGAAAACAAAACACAAACGATTCTGGCTTCTCTGTGTCCCTGGGCTTCCAACATATGTACATTCAAGAAGATACAGTGAGTCCTTCTCTGGCTTAACAGAAGGAGAATAAGAAGTACGAGCCATCACAAGTTGGAATAGGCTATTATTGAAGGTAGCGCATTCTCTGTGCCTACCTTCTGAAGGAGTGTCTGTAGAGCCTGGATCACCACTCACGGGATATTGTGGAAAAGTTCTGCTCTTGGATAGAGACTGGTTATATGCCAAATGAAGGAAAATTCTGTCCTGAAAAGACTTCCAGGGGTTTCAGAATAGCATGTACGTTGGGGGCAATAACATCTCCCACCTCCTCCCATCTTTCCCGCAAGGACATCAGTAAGAGGAGGCCCCACCTTAAGGAAAGCAGTTTCTCTTCTGAAACCAGCCTGACCCATAGCCAGCAAAAATGAGATGTAGTTTTGGCATTTCTTTCTCAGGTTGTTGTAATCAGTGAAGAAAATATAAGTGAATAATTTAGGTTTCCTAAAATAAATCAACTGGAGCTAAGATTGTCAAATCTGGTTATCTACCCTGATCAAGGTAACCAGGTAAATACCAAATCTCACTTCCTTTTCCTGCAACACAGATTTTTAGGCATTCCTTACTAAGTGATGAGAAAGAAACAAAGGCTTAAAGGTAACAACATTTGTGTAGATGTTAAGAAATTTAGTACACTGTTAAATTATAGTTATCAGTTGAGAACCTAATGTGTTCCAGGGACCATGGCAGGTGCTTTTTAGACATAATATTTTTTAAATCACAGACTTTTGAGACAAATGTATTAGGTTCAGATTGTAAATCTCAACGCTGCCACTAACTAGCTGTGTGATTTTAGGGAATTACCTCAGTTCCTAATCTTTAAAATGTACAGAGTAAAGGTGTGAGTCCTAAAAAGCAAAATAATACACACAAAGAGCTTAGCTAGTACCATATGTGGCACATATACACATTCAGTAAATGGTACCTTTGGTTTATATTACTCCTGATAAATACCTAAAAAGTAAGGATTGTTTTCCAAATGTGCAGATGAAGAAAGAGGCTAAGTGATATGGAATAATTTTCTTAATTTGGTAATGAATTAGTGGTGAAGCTTGGATTTAAATGTTGACCTGCCTGACTCTAAAACCTCTGTGTTTAGAAAGTAGTGTGGTTATTTTTATTATTGTGGCTGTTGTTGTCGTCATCATCAAAACTAATGGCATTAATAACAATGCCCTCTCGCTTGGGCATAGCACTTGTGGGTCTTCAAAGAAAATGTAGATACATTATTACAGAATCTATCAGCCCCTGGGCCTGTAAACAACTACATGGAATCTCATCCACACTTTCCATCCCAGGGCAGAAGCCATCCTGTGGTACACTTGACAGGTGATCATCTGTCCAAGATGGGTTTCACCAGTTCTAAAAGGAAATAAGCAGAAAGGCTTGTTCTAGAACAGAACTGATGTGGGCAGGGGAAAGACTCTATGATATGGGAGGCTCCAGTACTGAGGGAGATCTCAGAGATGGAAACACACCCATCAGTCTTCCTGAATACTTTGAGGCCCTCAGACTGCACAGATGGGGACTTCCTGGAGGAGGAGGGCTTCCTAGTTCTCAGCGAGGGTGAGCCTGAGGGAAGGGCAGCCAGATGAGTGTTACCCATCAATGATAACTAAAGGCCGGGCGCGGTGGCTCAAGCTTGTAACCCCAGCACTTTGGGAGGCTGAGGTGGGTGGATCACGAAGTCAAGAGATCAAGACCATCCTGGTCAACATGGTGAAACCCTGTCTCTACTAAAAATACGAAAAAGTAGCTGGGCATGGTGGCGCGTGCCTGTAATCCCAGCTACTCAGGAGGCTGAGGCAGGAGAATTGCCTGAACCCAGGAGGCGGAGGTTGCGGTGAGCCGAGATCGCGCCATTGCACTCCAGCCTGGGTAACAAGAGCGAAACTCCGTCTCAAAAAACAAAAAAACAAAAAACAAACAAACAAAAAAACTAAAAAGAAACAGGAGCCCAGAAGTGAACCTGGACAGTTGTCTCACCTTTGCCTGTACCTTCATCTGCTATTTTGTTTCCCAGCTCTGCGCCTGCAAAATGTAACAGAAACTCCTGAAATACAGGAAGGCCTAAAGCCTTGTTTAATGGAGCAAAGATGTGGGGAAGGACCTGAAAAGACTGAATCAGCCTCCTCAACTAGACTAATGACAGGAAACTCAGGGGAGTAAAGGCAGGATATCAGTCACAAAGAAGATAGAGGCAGGGTAGATCCTGAAGCAAATCTGGGAGGAAACAAACTAGAGCTTCAGACACAATATTGCACTGCCCTAGAGACAAAAGGATAAAGCCCTCCCCACCAGTGAATGTTTCCATGATCCTACCAGGTTCCTGCAGCAACACAGAGGCAGTCAGTGAAAGAATTCGAGCAGCACAGAGACTAAACGTTTTGAAGTCACACAGATCTGGGTACAAATCCTGATTCTACCAGTTGCTAGCTATGTGAGTTCAACCAAGTTAGTTAACCCAAGCCCGGGTTTCTTCACATATTTAAGAGAATAATAATAGCAACCTATTATTAATTATAAAGAAGAAAAGATCACATGAGATAAAAGTAGAGCCTAGCTCATGGTGTGCTATGGCCTGAAAATTTGTGTCCCCTTCCCCATCCAAATTCTTATCCTGGAGCCTACATCCCCAATGTAATGATATTGGGAGGTAGAGTCTTCGGGAGGTAATGAAATCATAGGGGTGGAGCCCTCATGAATGGGATTAGTGCCTTTAAAAAAAACCAAAATACTAGAATTTTCTCTTTCATGTGAGGATACAGCAAGAAGTCAGCAATATGCAACCTGGAAAACTGCTCTTAAAAGAAGCCAACTATGCTGGCACCCTGACCTCAGACTTCCAGCCTCTTGAACTGTGAGTAATAATTTTCTGTTTTTTACAAGCTACCTACTCTATAGTACTTTGTCATAGCAGCCAACACTGACCAAAACATAGCATGTGGGAGAAAATGGTAGATAACGTGACTAACATGGTTCCTCTTTGTTGACATTCAAAGAGCATAAGACTCCCAGTCCGAAAATCAAGATTATGAACTTTACACCTTTTCTGTCCTTAGGCCTTGGTTTTCTCAGCTGGAAAAGTAGAGTATTAAAAGACTAATATTTCAGAGTCTTTCTGTGTTTAAACATCAATTGTTTCAACTGCCTGTAGTGCACGTATCATGAATTAGAGAAACAGATAAAAACTCCTAGCCATCTGTTTTCCCTCCATCCTGCAAAATGGCAGCTTGGACAAACAATATCAAGATTGAGTAATATTCTGCTGATCTAGTTTAAAAAAGTTAAGAAACTTTTAAATATGTATGAATATTATTGAATGAAAAAGAGAAGGCTGATTCAAAGGGTTGCAGTGCATGTTAATATCTTATTATCCACTTTAATGTAGGAAAGATACTGGAAACCTCTATTATCTTCTTAGCAAAATAATTGTCTTTTAATACCAATGTATGGTAAATAAGCCAGAAAAATCAAATGAAGTTAAATAATTTAGAAAACAAGAATCCAGAATTCAATGAATTATTCTAAATCAAGATGCTATTAAGAAAAAAAGTTAGAATTTTTATGTTCCATTTTCTGAAGTAATATCTCAGTGGGAAGGCAAACAAGGAAGCTGAATATTTCTAGCAGTTTCTACTTTGAAAAAGGATATAAATTAATAGATACATTTGAGAAATATTTTTTGAGAATCTACTGATCATTCATCAGTCATACCCACCTCTTTGTAGCCACAAAGAGAAATAAAATCCAAACACTTCTCTTGAAGACTTCTCTGGCTAATGGAGGAGACCCACATCTAGGACTGCTATAATGATAGCTTATCTAGCAATAATAAGTTGGAGCTCATGCCTTGATAAACCGTAGAATGCCTCTCTCAGCCCCTGTAACCTTCTTTTCAATTCCTGTTGACAGGTGAACTTACTCTTCTTGGCAAAATAGGTGGGTCTATCTGGAAGAATTAATTCATTTAAGACACATACAAATGTCATTCTGAGTAATAGGTACTAATAAGGTGTATATTACTATTCATGTATATGTTTGTGGAATACCTACTGTGTACCAGCACTATGCTAAGCTCTTTTCTAGTCATTCATTTAATTTTCCTAACAATTCCTAATAATTATGAACAATTCCTAACAATTATGAACAATTCCAAATCACAAATGAGGAAACTGGGGATCAAAGAGTTTAATGAATTTGTCCAGAGATACATGTTGAAAACAGTGCAAGCAGCACTAAAAATAAAGTCCTTCTTAAATAAAAGCCCTTGGTCTTTTCATTAAGCCATACTGAAAGCATAGTAAAAGGGTTATATTGTTGAAATGGAGAATCTATGTTGACGATGGACCTGAGTCAATGAGAGAAAAGCTCTGCCTACTTCTCTGGTCATCCTTACTCTTAACTTAGGAATGGATAAGGGTCAGGCTACCTTGAAAACAGGAAGGTATGCTGAGAATATGTTCTAGCTTGAAGCCTGGAGGCCCCATGAAATCAGGACAGGGTTTAGATGACGGAAGCCAAGACTCAGTCAAAGTTCAGGTCTGGGCCAGCATCTAATGAGGCAGGCTCAGTTAGTATGGGTGTCTTTAAGGTCCCTGAATCAGGGGGCACTGGAGATCCAGCAGCTCATTCAGGTTTTGGCATTATCCAGCTGTGTGAATTTGAGTGAGTCCCTTGCCCTCAATTTTAGTTTTTAAAATTGATTTATTCAGATCTTCTATCTCCAAAATACTATGATTTTAAGATTTCAAATATGGTTTTTCCCAAGAAAAGCCATAATAATCATTATTTGTTCAGCACTCCTTATGTGACAGCACTTTACTATATCAACTCTAACTGCAACCTCATGGCAACATTGCAAAGTTATATTTATTAACCTTGTTTAAAAGGTGAGGAGCCCTGGACTTCAAGAGATCTGCTCCAGGTAACTTACCCATGGTCATCAACTTATCATATAATTTATTCATAGCCACCAAGATTATAAATGGCAGAATCCAAACTGTCTAACATCTAAAACCATACTCTCTTTCATCTTTGCCTTCTTCATTTGCCTACTCCTGCCCTCTAATCAAAACAGGTGAGGACATTATCTCAATGATATTTCAAGGGCATCTGGCTTTCTTAATAGCTTTAATTTGAAAGAACTGTCATGAGAAACCAAGCTCAGTCTCCCACTTGTTTAAGCAGGAGGCTGTTATCCTTTCACTTAGGTAAATGCTAGTAATTGGGCAATTGGCAAGGTATCTGCGGCTGACCAAGACGTAAAGTCAATCAAGAAGATGAAGAAAAGTTAATGCTTAATCAGTTATAATAATAGTTGCGTTTACTACCAAAAAGAAATTACAGATAATCATAGATAGTGTATCTGCCTTAGTTCCTAGCCGATTTTTCATACACTTGACTCACAATACATTTTTAATGGATTAAGGTGGCTTATCTTTCCTCCTTGCAAACCTCCTTCTCCACAGACTTCGGCCAATCCAGGGAGAACATGCCAGGGAGAATCATTTAACTCTCTAGATGTCTTTCCAATCTGTATTCTTTACCACATTTCCAATATGCCATGCTCTCAACCATTACATATCCTCTAAGATAGGGTTCAAATGTTATTTCCCCATAGTATTTTTTCTGATTCCTCAGCCAGGGTTTCATGTTCTTTTCTCATTCCCCATCAATCATCTTCTCCTTAATTTCTTCTATACAAGTATTCCACTTATTAGTAGGGTAATCTTGGACAAGTTACTTAACCTTCCTGTGCCTCAGTTTCCCCATCTTCAAAATGGGGAAAATAGTACCAGCTTCATAAAATTGCTGAAGGTTTGATTGAGAGAATAAATAACCTATTATCATATTTGACATGTAGTAAGCACTCTATAAATGTTAGCTGTTTTAATTTTTATATGACAAATTGTATGCTTTCAGGGAGCTTGGAGTCTGATAATGGAGACATGGTATTACAAATGCATTATATGCAAGAACTTACAAACAATTTAATTTCACTTCTATTATCCAATATCTGCTAGAAGCCTCTTGCCATGACAGAAACCCTTAAGCTAAGTCACAATATCTAGTTTGCTGGTGAGTCTAGAAAGGTTATTTCACATAGCCAAAATTAAAATCCCATTATGACTCTAGCCTTGATGATCTTCCTACTTACATTTTAACTAATAGGGGATTTCTCTGGATATCTATGGGGGTAGAGGATGCTAATGTATGAGGAAAAGAGGCACAAAGAGGTTAAGTAGCTACCCCAAAGTTACACAGTGAATAAGTGTCAGAGTTAGGGTTCTAACCTGCGTAGCCCACACTGTATTAATTATCTCAATCTAAAGAAATTACTCCTTAATTTCTTCTATGCAAGTATTCCACTTATTGGTAGGGCAATCTTGGACAAGTTCCTTAACCTTTCTGTGCCTCAGTTTCCCCATCTTCAAAATGGGGAAAACAATAGTACCAGCTTCATAAAGCTGCTGAAGGTTTGATTGAGAAAATAAATAACCTATTATGTTAATTAGGTGCACTAACTATGCACTTAATTTCTTTCTCACTGCCTTGAAGGTACTCAGTTAATGTTTGCAGAGAGTGGATAAACAAACAAGAAAACCTTGCAAACAGGTCTGGAAGTAAGAGGAGTGAGTTGCTGTGGAGAGGGACTAATCTAGAAGTCAGCAGATGTGTTCCCAACTAAAATTGTCCCACTAATTCACTGAGTGACTCAGGAAAGTTATTGCCCTTCTCTGGATCCCACTGTCTCCAGCACAGAAAGAGAGGTCTTTAAATATCAGCAATTAAGCCCTTTCTTCAAACTAAGTTTATGGGAAAGGCCAATAAGCAGGATGTTCCAGTGTATTTGGCAGAAAGGACAAGAGAAGTCAGAGCCCTCACTCCTCTTCAGAGATATGGGGAGCACAGTTTTAAAACTCTGGAACTAGACAAACTTAAGATTCTTCTTGGCTTTGACATCCTACTACACACATGAAAGAAATTGCCATGTGCCCTAATGTTATATATCTTCTGATTCAACCAAGTGAAAATGTGGCTTCAGAGGAGGTGACAAAGTGTGACCATACCCAAAGGTACTAAGAAGGAATTATGGCTCTAACAGCCTGACTTCTCCACCTACCTCAGTCATAGACATGCCCTAAATACAAAAATATCTCACAAACCTGTGAAAATTGCATTCATAATATAAAAATATTAAATTAAAAAGATAAGTGGGCTGTGGAGTTTCTGCATGTATTATTTTCATATCCATCTTTGCTTTCTGTCATCTCTAGACTGATTAATAAAATCTTGCTAAAATAGGTTCATATTTGGCATTTGCTCAGAGAATGGGAGCTTTTCTCAACTTTATTGAAGTATTTTTTTTTACATATAATATGTCATCTATTTCAAGTGTGCAATTTAATGATTTTTAGTAAATTTACCAAGTGTGCCACTACTACCACAAATCAGTTTTAGAACATTGTCATTGCCCCCATAAGATCTGGCTTGGGATGGCTTTGTATATTTATATCTATGTGAGATTCTTGGAAAAAGTCCGGTTCAAAAGAAATAGATTGCATAAAAATTGACCTCTGGTTTACACAATCTAATATCCTACCATCTCCCTCCATGTACAGAGTCCACTGCCCTAGAAGAAAAAGGAAAGATGTCTCAGCTCTTGTTTGTTCTTTCAAGGCATTTAAAATAATATACATTACATTAAATTTATTGAGCTTCCCCTCAGGTCCAAGAGAGAACGCTAAAGGCAAATCAGGCACAGTTCCTAAGCTCAAGGAACAACCAATTTAGAAAATGAAGTTTGATATTCATAAGAGTCACAAAATAGGCCAGGAAATACGAGGAGTCTATAGAAAGTAAGAGAAATTGCTGATGGGTTCACTTATAGCTAAGGGGAATCAAGGATAATATTTAGAGAAAGAGCATTTGAACTGGGCCAAATTTCCTCTAATTCTGTCATTTACTGATGCAGTTAGTCAATATACAGTCACTGAGAACCACTTTAGAATTCATATCTGTGCAAGAATTAGGCATGGTCCCTGTCCTCATGCAATTGCACAGCCAAACATAATGACTTTATTTCAGCAGCTCACCAGATATCCTGAATATCTATATTATGAACTTAAATAATGCAGAATTTTTGTTTGTTCTTGCATTTCTCTTCCCTATTTGATTATGAGCTCATAAACATAAGAACCACTTCTAAAACACATTGATATTTTTAGCTCCCAGTATTTCCTATCTCATAACATGTGATTCAGAAATATTTGTTTAACGCATAATTTGTTCATTTAATTTTTCCCTTTTATATCAACTGTTGGTTCACTTACTGGTTTTGGAAGAGGGGACAGTAAAAGAGAGAAGGCAAATCATTTAATTCTAATAAAATTGATTGGCTTTTCTTGTATTTGTAATGAGGGCCCAACTTAAGTGAAGAGAGTCAATGAAATAGGCTGTGTGTAAAGAGTCTTCTTGCAGCAGAGATGAATGTTCATCATGGTAGTACAGGAGCACAGCACACCTTCTTCCCAACAAAACAACCATTTAACTGCTAGGTTTTTTGTTTTTTAGATGGAGTTCACTCTTGTCACCCAGGCTGGAGAGCAGTGGCACGATCTCAACTCATTACAACCTCTGCCTCCAGGGTTCAAGTGATTCTCCTGCCTCAGCCTCCCAAGCAGCTGAAATTACAGGTGTGCACCATCATTTCCAACTAATTTTTTTGTATTATTAGTAGATATAGGGTTTCACCATGTTGGCCAGGCTAGTCTTGAGCTCCTGACCTCAAGTAAACCACTCGCATTGGCCTTCCATAGGGCTGGAATTATAGGCGTGAGCCACCATGCTTGGCCTAAAAATTATTTTTTAAAATGATCATTTAAATTCATTTAAAGCAATTTGAGCCATGGCCTGCTCAAATTCCCACCCTCCAACTCAGTGGGATGGAAGCTCTACTCCAAGAGTATGCCATCAAGAATACTGGTTCCCTCTCTACCTACCTCCTAGTCTATAGCTATGATGTCACCTCGAGAGGGGCGGGCTACAAGCACCTCTCACAGGCCCCCCAACCTCCATTCTACATTGAAGAAGCTCTATTCAAGGTAAATGTGGCTAAGAAGGTAACTCTTCCTTCCCCCACCAGACCTTACTCAAAATAAAAGCTGTACACCAGGCATGGTAGACCAAGAGTACTAGATGCCAGATGCCCTCTGGCTAATTCACAGGACAGAGGTTTCAGGCCAAGACAGGCAAGACAAGAAGACCAGGGGCTACTGTCCCTACCAAGAGCCTGGCTCATAGAGCAGGAGTAACACTCTAGAAGAAGTGAGCACTGTCCCTGCCCCCAGTTCTAGGGCAGTTGCATAGAGGTTCTGTTCATGGAGAATGGCAGGCAATAAGAACAAATAACTCCACAACACTACATAAGGGGACTGAATTCATTTGAAACAGATTGTGGTGAAATTTATGCCAAAGGGTAATGTCAAAAACAACAGAGATCCTGGTGTGGCAAACAAATAAAAGGAAACTGAAAAACAACAGACCAGGTAGAAGGTTAGAAGAAAGAATTTGGGAGGAAAGATAGCTAAGAAGGACGCTTCAGGGGGCGGAGCCGCCTGAAGGTCTAGCAGTACCTTGCTCCTGCAAAAGGGGTCTATGTTAATAAGATCAGACTATGAAACAATTCTTGTCCCCAGGGTAATAGCTGGATGTGATACCAATAAAGGAAGACCAACCCAGATGCTCAGGGGCACTCTGTGTATGCCCAAGGGAGCTGATGAAAATAATTATACATCCAATAAGTTCACCAAACTTGAAGTAGGATAAATTCATAGAGATCCACAACCAGGTACATCATAGTCAAAATGATGAAAGCCTAGCACAAAGAGAATATATTGAAACCAGCAAGAGAAAAATGATTCATCACCTACTAGGGAATTCCAATAAGATTAACAGCTGACTTGTCAGCAGAAACAATAGAGGGCTGAAGAAAGTGAGATGACATATTCAAAGTACTGAAAGAACAAAACCTGTCAATCCCATTCCATGAGGCCAGGACTACTTTGATACCCAAACCCAACAAAGACATTACCAAAAAAAAAAAAAAAGCCCCTGCATATCAGTATCTCTTATGAATGTAAACACAAATATCCTCAACAAAATCCTACCTGACAGAATCCAGCAACATATAAAAAGAACTATATACTATGACCACATGGGATTTATCCCATGAATGCAAGGTTGGTTTAATATCTGAAAATCAATTAACATAATAGACAATTTTAATAGAATAAAGGACAATAACCACATGATCATTTCAATAGACACAGAAAAATCATTTGATCAAATCCAACACTCTTTAATGATAAAAATACTCAACAAACTAAAAAGAAGAAGAAAACTTACTCAACATGATAAAGGGTATCTATAAAAAGCCCCAAAGCTAATGTCATATTTAATGGTGAAAGATTGAATGCTTTACCTCTAAGATAAGGAAAAAGGCAAAGAAGTCTGCTTTTGCCACTTCTGTTTAACATTCAATTAGACTATTCCTAATAGCCCAGGCATTTAGGTGAGAAAAGGAACAGTAGAATGAAATAAAAGGAAGAAGTAAAAATATATCTACTTGCAGATGATATGATCTTGTGTATTCATTTTAAGCATTAATCTTAAGATTTTTATTAGATTTAAAAATATTTCATTAATACTTTTATTAGAGCTAATAAATAAGTTCAGAAAGGTTTCAGGATGAAAATGCAAAGCTAAATTTGTATTTAAGTCCAAATACAATTTTATTTACAATAACCTCAAAAGAATAGAATATGTGGGAATGAATTTAACAAAATAAGTACAAACCTTGTTTATACTAAAATCTATAAAATAGTTTTGAAAGACATTACAGAAGATCTAAAGAAGAGAAAAACATCCCATATTCATACATCAGAAAATTAAATGTTGTTGATATGGCAATATTCTCTAACTAATCTATAGATTCAATGCAATAACTATCAAAATCTCATCTGCCTTTTTTGTAGAAATTGATAAGATGATCCTAAAATTCATATAAAAATGCAGTGCATCCAGTATAGCCAAAACTATTTTGAAAAAGAAAAAGTTGGAGGGCTCACATTTAATGATTTCAAAATTTACTACAAAACTGAACTAAAATGAATTTGATTGAATTCATTTGGAGGAAGGTAAAATCTTGATTCACATACACGACTTATGTTACTGGGGTTAGCAACATAACCAAATCCAGAGATTGATACAAAGCTGATGTAAAAATGCCAATCTAGGGTGAAGTCTCCAGTAATATGCCTAGGTCTCTGTTCTTAGTCTTGGATCTTGTCCTGTTAAACACTTGTATTCCTGACTTAAAATACCTAAAAAATATTGATATGGTTTGGCTCTGTGTCCCCATCCAAATCTCACCTGGAATTGTAGTTCCCATAATCCTCTTGTGTTGTGGCAGGGACTCAGTAATACATAATTTAATCATGGGGGACATTACCCTTATGCTGTTCTTGTGATACAGAATGAGTTCTCATGATATCTGACGGTTTTGCAAGGGGCTTTTCCACCTTCTGCTCAGCACTTCTTCTTGTTGACACCATGTGAAGAAGGATGTACCTCCCCTTCTGCCATAATTGTAAGTTTCCTGAGGCCTACTAGTCATGCTGAACTGTGAGTCAATTAAACCTCTTTCCTTTATCAATTACCCAGTCTTGGGTATGTCTTTATTGGCAGTGTGAGAATAGACTAATACAAGCATGCACTCTAATATTTGTGAGTGAAATCACTAAGATTGCAGATAAGAGTATCCAAGAATCAAAATTATCACAACAGACTGGAATAAAGGACTAAAACCAAAAAGTTGTACTGTATCAGGGTAAGTGTAGAGGCTTTCTTTTAAAATCTACCATACGCTAATATGGTATTCTGATGGATCCTGGAATAGAAAAATATTAGTGGAAAAACTGGTGAAATCTGAAGTTCTGTGTTTTAGTTAACAGTAATAAACCAATGTTGATTTCTTACTTTGGACACATCCTCCATGGTTGTGTAAGATATTAACATTAGAAGAAACTGGATGAAGGTGTTACCAGTGGATGGTATCCAAGTCACAAAGGTCTACTGCAGCCTCAATCCTTGCCTCCTCAGAAGAAAGAATTTGATTGAGGGGCATAAGGCAGAAGGAGACACCAAGGCAAGATTTAGAGCAGGAGTGAAAGTTTATTAAAAAGTTTTAGGCCTTCTCTTCCTGGTTCTTCCCGGAGTCAGGAAAAGCTGGGTTGAAAGGGTGAAAAAAAGAAAAAAAAGTTTTAGAGCAGGAATAAAAGGAAGGGAAAAAAGTGCTTGGAAGAGGGTGACTTGAAAGACAAGTGCATGATTTGACTTTTTGACTTGGGGGTTTATATGTGGACATACTTCAAGGGCTTTGAATTACTTTTCTCCTGATTCTTCCCTTGTGGTGGGCTGTCTGCATGTGCATGCTTGAGCCCACTCACCCAGCTCCTAAGATCATATCAGAAAGCGGCTGATGACCAGTTTCAGGTGTTTTCTATTAGGAGACTGCCTTTCCTCAGCGCTGGCTGTTACCAATTATTACTTTAGGGAGACAGTTAACAACAGCCTGACCATCACCTGATTGTCATCTGACATTCGTGTGTGTGTGTGTGTGTGTGTGTGTGTGTGTAGGGAGCTTTCTCCTGCCGTGTGTGTGTGTGTGTGTGTGTAGCTTTGTCCTGCCATGTGTGTGTGTGTGTGTGTGTGTGTGTGTAGGGAGCTTTCTCCTGCCGTGTGTGTGTGTGTGTAGCTTTGTTCTGCCGTGTGTGTGTGTGTGTGTGTGTGTGTGTAGGGAGCTTTCTCCTGCCGTGTTTGTGTGTGTGTGTGTAGGGAGCTTTCTCCTGCCTGTGTGCGTGTGTGTGTGTGTGTGTAGAGAACTTTCTCTTGCCGTGTGTGTGTGTGTGTGTGTGTAGAGAGCTTTCTCCTGCCCTGTGTGTGTGTGTGTGTGTGTGTGTGTGTAGATAGGGAGCTTTCTCCTTCCTGTGTGTGTGTGTAGGAAGCTTTCTCCTGCCGTGTGTGTGTGTGTGTGTGTGTGTGTGTAGAGAGCTTTCTCCTGCCCTGTGTGTGTGTGTGTGTATGTGTGTGTGTATAGGGAGCTTTCTCCTGCCCTCTGTGTGTGTGTGTGTGTGTGTGTGTGTGTGTGTGTGTGTGTAGATAGGGAGCTTTCTCCTTCCTGTGTGTGTAGGAAGCTTTCTCCTGCCGTGTGTGTGTGTGTGTGTGTGTGTAGAGAGCTTTCTCCTGCCCTGTGTGTGTGTGTGTGTGTGTAGGGAGCTTTCTCCTGCCCTGTGTGTGTGTGTGTGTGTGTGTGTATGTATAGATAGGGAGCTTTCTCCTGCCCTGTGTGTGAGTGTGTGTGTGTGTGTGTATGTAGGGATCTTTCTCCTGCCCTGTGTGTGTGTGTCTCTGTGTGTGTATACAAGTAGGGGGCTTTCTCCTGCCCTGTGTGTTTCTGTGTGTGTGTATATAGGTAAGGGGCTTTCTCCTGCCCTGTGTGTGTGTGTATATAGGTAGGGAGCTTTCTCCTGTCGTGTGTGTGTGTGTGTGTGTGTGTGTTTGTGTGTGTGTGTGTATAGGTGGGGGGCTTTCTCCTGCCCTGTGTGTGTCTGTGTGTGTATATATAGGTAGGGGGCTTTCTCCTGCCCTGTGTGTGTGTGGGGTGTGTGTGTGTGTGTGTGTGTGTATATATATATATATATATATATATATATATATATATATATATGTGGGGAGCTTTCTCCTGTCGTGTGTGTGTGTGTGTGTGTGTGTGTGTGTATAGGTGGGGGGCTTTCTCCTGCCCTGTGTGTGTGTATATAGGTAGGGAGCTTTCTCCTGTTGTGTGTGTGTGTGTGTGTGTGTGTGTGTAGGTAGGTAGGGGGCTTTCTCCTGCCCAGCTCATGCCTGACTACGACCTACTGTCACAAAGAGCATAAGTAAAAGTTCTATATTATCTTTCCCAACTTTCTATAACTCTAAAATTATTTGAAAATAAGAGGTTTATGCATGTTCTCACTTATAAATGACCGCCAAACACTGGGTGTCATAGACATAAAGTTGACAACAATAGAAACTGGGGACTACTAGAGGGGAGAAGGAGGGAGTGGGGCAAGGGTTTAAAAAGTAACTAGTGGATACTACGCTGAGTATCTGGATGATGCCATCATTTGTACTCCACATCTCAGCATCATGCAATATACCCAGGGAACAAATCTGCATATGCACCTTCTGAATCTAAAATAGATGTTGGAAAAAAAAACCCAGAAATAAATTTAAATAAATTTTAAAAATAAGAGATTTATTAAAAAGAGAATATCAGATAAATAAAAATATATTTATTTAAAGAATAGCAACAAAAAAACCTATTGCAGAGAGGCTCACCTGCCTGGAGAAGCTACTGCATATACTGACTGCATTTCTAGAGCTCTAACATCCACAGCAAGAGAAGGCAATAGCCCTATTCTGCCGTAGCATGCTTAGATTCCCTGTGTAGTTTTATATTCAGTGCTAGAATTTTAAGAAGAAAATAACAACCTAGATCATGTTCACAGAAGAAAAACAAAGAAGGTAAGAAGTTTGACACCACGGAATATAAAGAAATGTTGAATTCTCTGGGGGTAGGAGAAAAGAGAGATCAGTTTGGAGAAGAGAAGACTCATCAAGGGTATATAGTCAGTGTCTTAATATGCTTATTTATTTGTTTATTTGAAGACAGGGTCTCCCTCTGTTGCCAGGCTGGAGAGCAGTGGCAGGATTGTAGCCCACTGCAGCCTTGAACTCCTGGGCTCAAGCAATCTCCCCACCTCAGTCCCCAGAGAAGCTGGTTTTACAGGCACATACCACCATGATCAGCTATTTTTTTCTGTATTTTTTGTAGTGATGAGGTTTCCCTATGTTGCTCAGGCTGGTCTTGAACATTTGGCCGCAAGCAATGCTCTCACTTCCGCCTTGTGTTTTTATCTTTACAGGTCTGACTAGGAGCTAAATGAGCGAGTACTTGCAAGGTAGGCCCAGAGGGTGGGGCTAAAATCAAAGAAAGAAAGTTACAGGGAGGGAGCTCTTTTGAGTATAGTGGGTCTTTCTTGTCATTGGGATAAAGCATGGCTGTTGGAAGAGATATGTGAGGAGAGACTGAAAAGTCAAGTTTCTGGAATGTTAAAAGAAGATGCTGGTTTTTACAGCTTAGGTCTTTGTTCACCGGAGATGATTACTGTATTTGTTGTCTGAATGAGATCCCTATAATCTTTGGGAACTCTAGAGATTCTTTTGAGGTGTTAAGATCAGATATTTAACAAACCTGACAAAAACAACCAATGGGGAAAGCATTCCCTATTTAACAAATGATGTTGGGAAAACCGGCTAGCCATATGCAGAAAGCTGAAACTGGATCTCTTTCTTACACATTATACAAAAATTAACTCTAGATGGATTAAAGATTTAAACATGAGGCCTACACCATAAAAACTCTAGAAGAAAACCCAGGAAATACCATTCAGGACACAGGCATGGGCAAGGACTTCATGACTAAAACACCAAAAGCAATGGCAACAAAAGTCAAAATAGACAAACGGGATCTAATTAAACTTAAGAGCTTCTACACAGCAAAAGAAACTATCAACAGTGTGAACCGGCAACCAACAGAATGGAAAAAAGTTTTTGCAATCTACCCATCTGTCAAAGGGCTAATATCCAGAATCTATGGAGAATTTAAACAAATTTACAAGAAAAAAAACAAACAACCCCATCAAAAACTGGGCAAAGGATATGAACAGTCATTTTTTGAAAGAAGACATTTATGCAGACAACAAACATGAAAAAAATATCATCATTGGTCATTAGAGAAATTCAAATCAAAACCACATTGAGATACTACCTTACACCAGTTAGAATGGCGATCATTAGAAAATCAGTAGACCAGATGAGACTGGGCATGTTCGGGGTTGTATGGCTGTAGACATCTGTGGAGTTTTTTTTTTTTTTTTTTTTTTTTTGAAATGGAGTGTCACCCTGTTGCCCAGGCTGGATGGCAGTGTACTGTATCCATTCACTGCAACCTCGGTCTCCTGGGTTCAAGCAATTCTCTTGCCCCAGCTTCCTAAGTAGCTGGGATTTCAGGCACGCGCTCCATGCCCAGCTAAAAGGGTTTCACCATATTGGCCAGTCTGGTCTCAAACTCCTGACCTCAGGGGAACTGCCTGCCTTGGCCTCCCAAAGTGCTGGGATTACAGGCATGAGCCACTGTGCCTGGCTCAATAGATGCTACAAAGAGAATAAAATGCCTAGGAATACAACTAACAAAGGATGTAAAGGACCTCTTCAAGGAGAACTACAAACCACTGCTCAAGGAAATAAGAGAGGATGCAAACAGATGGAAAAACATTCCATGCTCATGGTTAGGAAGAATCAATATCATGAAAATGGCCATATACCTAAAGTAATTTATAGATTCAATGCTATCCCCATCAAGCTACCATTGACCTTTTACACAGAACTGGAAAAAACCACCTTAAACTTCATATGGAACCAAAAGAAAGCCGGCATAGCCAAGACAGTCCTAAGCAAAAAGAACAAAGCTGAAGGCATCATGTTACCTGACTTCAAAGTATACTACAAGGCTGCAGTGATCAAACAGCATGGTACTGGTCAAACACAGAGGTATAGACGAATGGAACAGAACAGAGGCCTCAGAAGTAATGCCACACATCTACAACAATTTGATCTTTGACAAATCTGATAAAAACAAGCAATGAGGAAAGGAGTCTCTAATAAATGGTATTGGGAAAACTGGCTAGCCATGTGCAGAAAGCTGAAACTGGATCCCTTCCTTACACCTTATACAAAAATTAACTCTAGACAGATTAAAGATTTAAACATAAGACCTAACACCATAAAAACCCTGGAAGGAAACCTAGGCAATATCATTCAGGACATAGGCACAGGCAAGGACTTCATGACTAAAACACCAAAAGCAATGGCAAGCAAAGCCAAAATAGACAAATGAGATCTAATTAAACTTAAGAGCTTCTGCACAGCAAAAGAAACAATCATTATAGTGAACTGCCAACCCAAAAAATGGGAAAAAATTTTGCAAGCCACCCATCTGACAAAGGGCTAATATCTGGAATATACAAAGAACTAAAACAAATTTACAAGAAAAAAAAACCTCATCAAAAAGTGGGGGAAGGATATGAACAGGCATTTTCAAAAGAAAACATTTATAACACCAAGAAACGTGAAAAAATGCTCATCATCACTGGTCATTAGAAAAAAGCAAATCAAAACCACATTGAGATACCATATCATGCCAGTTACAATGGCAGTCATTAAAAAGTCTGGAGACAACAGATGCTAGAGAGGATGTGGAGAAATAGGAACACTTTTACACTGTTGGTGGGAGTGTAAATTAGTGAAACCATTGTGGACAAAGTGTGGCGATTCCCCGAGGATCTAGAAATAGAATTACCATTGGACCCAGCAATCCCATTACTGGGTATATACCCAAAGGATTATAAATCATTCTATTATAAAGACACATGCACACGTATGTTCATTGTAGCACTGTTTACAATAGTAAAGACTTGGAACCAATCCAAATGTCCATCAAGGATAGACTGGATAAAGAAAATGTGGCAGATACACACCATAAAATACTATGCAACCATAAAAAAGGATGAGTTCATGTCCTTTGCAGGGACATGGATGAATCTGGAAACCATCATTCTCAGGAAACTGACACAAGAACAGGAAACCAAACACTGCATCTTCTCACTCATAAGTGGGTGTCGAACAATGAGAACACATGGACACAGGGAGGGGAACATAACACACCAGGGTCTGTGGGGAGGGGCGCTACAGGAGGAATAGCAGGGGGTGAGGGGATTGGGGAGGGATAACATTAGGAGAAATATCTAATGTAGATGATGGGGCAATGGATGCAGCAAACCACCACCATAACGTGTATACCTATGTAATAAACCTGCATGATCTGCACATGTACTCCAGAACTTAAAGTATAATAAAAAGAATTTTTTAAAAATCAGAGAGGCCAACTTCTTAAGGTTTTTCTGTGTCATTCCTATTACTATATGTGTAGTCTTTGTGGTTTTCCTCTTGGTACTCTTAGCTAACAAAGATGTTTGCCTGTGGGAAGGAAAGCCACCTAGACGTCCTGTCTTCTTATAAGGAAGGTAAGCTGCCACCAGCAGGAGAAGCTTAGAGATGTAAGGGTTAAGTGTCACAATGATCATACCACCTCTTGCTTGGTTCCTAGCTTCCCTCAGGATACAGTCCAAATTCTTTAACTTGGCATTCAAGGCCCTCCTCACTTGGCTTCTACTTATTTCTTCTGCATCCTCTGTCACCACCCCTCCTATTCTTCTTAGGGTGACCCTGTGCTTTTGTCCTTTTGTCACAAGGAGTCATGTAACACTGTCAGGACACACCATAGCACTTCAGCCTCTTTACACGTTTGATACTCAAGTAAAGATCTCTCCTTCCTTAAGACTTCATTCACTCCCTTGTACCCCTTCTTTGCCCGCTAGTTGTATTATACCAGATCTTACCATTTTATCTGTTTTTACATCTACATCACCCATCATCTTGTGTACTTTTCAGGGACAGAATGTGTTTTGTATTAATCGTCTTTCCTCAGCATCCAACATAGAGCCTGGTAGGCAGAAGATGCTCACCAGATATTTGTAGTGTTAAAGAATGGCTTTCCAAGAATTCACTAAATAATTATAAAGTTCACAAAGACTTGGCTTCAAATTCCAGTTGCATGATATAGACAAATTACTTAATCTCATTAAATCTGTATTGTTACAAATGAAAATGGGAGAAGACAATACTTACATGTCTCAGAATTTAAGGGCTATCTTCTAAATGAAATCTTACTCCCCAAACTGATCCTTTTTCCTGATTTAATTATTCCAATATTGTCTCTCTTCCTACCACAATGTAAGTCTCATGAAGACATGAACTTGTTTTCACGGCTGTATCCCCAAAGTCTAGATAATGCTAGTTATATGGTAGGTATTTAATAATAGTACTACTCATATAATACACACTTCTGACCAATTTGAGGCTATACATATGCACACAGGCAACACAACATGAAAAGGAAAGTAAAACAAACTTGAAAACTGCCCAAACTTTGAATACACTTCTCTACTCAGACACAGATCCATCAGCAGAAGCGGGAAGCCTTACTGGCTCAGGGGGGCTGAACATAACTTCAGCCCAATAGTAACTTACCCTTAGCCTACATAAACACAGTGTTGATTCCCTGGGAATTAAGGCTCGAAATAGGAAAGAAAAAACAAAACTATATAAAACTCAACATAAGAAAACAAACAACCCAATTAAAAAATGGGCCAAAGGTCTTAACAGATACTTTACAAAAAAAGATATGCAACTGGCAAGTAAGCATATGAGAAGATGCTTTACATCATATGCCATTTGGAAAATGCAAATGGAAACAACAGTGAGATACAGTTACACACCTACTAGAATGGCCAAAATCAAGAACACTGACAACACTACATGCTGGCAAGGATGTGGAGCACAAGTACCTGTTTTCATTGCTGACTGGGAATGTAAAATGGCACAGCCACTTTGGAAGAGTTTGGTGATTTCTCACAAAACTAAGCCTACTCTTACCATATGATCCAACAATTGCACGCCTTGGAATTTACACAAAGGAGTTGAAAATTTATGTCCACATGAAAACCTGAATATGGATGTTTATAACAACTTTATCATAACTGCCAAAACCTGAAAGCAACTAAGATATTCTTCAATAGGTAAATAAACTGTATTACATCCAGACAATGCACTGTTATTCAGTGCTAAAAAAAATGAGCTATCATGTCATGAAAACATATGGAGTAAGCTTAAGTGCATATACTAAGTGAAAGAAGGCAATCTGAAAAGACTATACAAATTTCAACTACATGGCATTCTGAAAAAGACAAAACTATGGGGACATTAAAAAGATCACTGATTGACAGGGTTATGGGAAGGGAAAAATGAATAGGTGAGATACAGAGGATTTTTAGAACAATGAAACTTATCTGTATTATTAAAATAGTGTATACATGCCATTATAAATTTGGCCACACCCATAGAATGTACTACACCCAGAGTCCATCTAAGGTAAATGATGGACTCTGTGCTAATGATATGTCAACATACGTTCATCAGTTGTAACAAATGTAGCACTCTGGTGAAAGATGTTGATAATGGGAGAGGCTATGTTTGTGTAGGGGCAGGAAGTATATTGAGAAATCTCTGTACCTTCCTCTCAATTTTGCCATGAAACTAAAATTGTTCTAAAAAAGAAAAGAGTATATTAAAAACAAGCAAACAACAAACAAACTGAGCAGAGGTATCCGAGAAAGTTGCCAAGATAACTCCTGAGCAAAGATTAGTCTTTTCAACAAGTGTTGCTGGAAAAATTTGATATCATATACAACTAAATGAACCTAGGCCCCTACCTTATTCCATACACAAAAACTAACTCAAAATAAATTACAGACTTAAATTTAGGCTAAATATATAAATATTTCAGAAGGATAACATAAAAGAAAATCGTTGTGGTCTGCTGTGGCACAAGAGTTCTTAGATATGAGAAGATGCTCCACAGCATTATGTCTTTTGGAAATGCAAACTGAAACAACAATGAGTACAATTACACATGTATTTGAATGGCTAAAATCAAGAACACTGACAATACTAAATGCTGGCAAAAATGTGATGCACAGGTACTCCCATTCATGATAGCATCAAAAGTATAATCCATTAAAAATTTGATAATTGATTTCAAAATTTAAATTTTTTATTCTTCAAAAGACATGGTTAAGAGAATGAATGAAAAGACAGGCAAGAATTGGGGAAAAATATTTACAGAACATGTATCTCACAAAAGACTTGTGTTAGAATATATAAAGAACTCTTAAAATCTATGAGAACTCAGTTTTAAAAATGTGAAAATGATTAGAACTGATACTTCACCAAAGAATATTTATGAATAAAAATAATTACATGAGAAAATGATCAATATAATTAGTCATAAGGGCAATACAAATTAAAACCACAATGAGATACACCCACTAAAAGGCTATAATAATGATCACAGATAATTCCAAGTGTTGGCTAGCATCTGGAGAAACTGGAACCTTCCCACATGGCTGATAAGAATATAAAATTATACTACTATTTGGGACACAGTTTGACAGTTTATTTTTTAAAGTTGAACATAAACTTATTAATTAATATAGTCTTATGTTATTATTTTACTCCTAGAAATTTACCCAAGAAAAATGTAATCGTATGTCCACTCAAAGATAAGTAACTGAATAATCATAGCAGCATTATTCATAATAGATCCAAACTGAAACCCATCCAAATGTCCTTGAAATAGAGAACTGGTAAACAAAATGTGGTACATCCTTTCAGCAGAATACTATTCAGCACTAAAAATGAACTACTGATACATGCCATAATATGAATGAACCTAAAAAATATAATGCTAAGTGAAAAATGTAAGACACAAAAGATGACTACATGTTCTATAATTCTGTTTATATGAAATGTTCAGAAATGGTAAATTTATAGTGTCAGCAGATTGGTAGTTACCTGCAACTGGGACTAGAAGTAGGAATTAACAAGGGAAATTTTTGAGATGATGGAAATATTCTAAAATCAGATATCGTGGTAATAATTACACAACTCTATAAAAACATAAGATACTAAAAATCATAAAATTATATCCATACGATGCATGAATTTTATAGTATGTGAATTATACCTCAATAAAGCTATTAAAACAAGAATGAAAATATCTTTCTCATGATGTCTTTATCTTAAATGGCAGATCAGGGTTTTAAATACATATTCAAAGGGGTTTTGTTTGGTGGGTTTAAAGGAGTTACTGGTAACAAAATAAAATGCATTATTGGATGATATAATTAGTACCAGTAACAGCTATAACCATAGTGATTAATAGTTTCAGCACTAAAAATTCAAAATCTTCCTTCCTGCCTCCTCTCCCTAAGATCTAGATGCTGGCATGTTTAGCCTTCCCACTTGTAATTATCCTCCCCCAAATTGGAATAAGGATTAACTAATTATAGTGATGCCTTCAGACACAAGCCATATCAAACACCCTGGTAACTGAGAATTGTCCTGTCTGCAAAAGTATGCCAGAAAGCCTTAAAATCTCTAAAATCTGCATCAAGGCCCAGCACAGAGGATTGAGCCAACCCACAGAGCTACCCTGATCTAGTTCAGCTGGCACAGGTACACCTTGTACTTCCATTAAATTTACTTTCTTAAAATGCTGCTTTGGATAAGGTAAATCCCTTTCTCAAAAATCGATTTGGGTCTTAGAATGTCCATCAAAGGGTCAGGACGTGGTATTAGAAGCCATGGGTTTAAATTTGGCCCTTATATGAACTAGTCATGAGGATTTAGAGAAGAGACTTAACTTTGTAGCCTCAGATGATTTATCCCCCAAAGTGGGACAGTTCTGCCTACTCTATAAAACTTTTGTGAGAAAAAACATTGAATAGGAGTAACAAACCCAGTAAATGTGTTGTGTTGAATCTGAATAAAGGATGTAGTCAATATGACAATCAGGGTTTTCCAGGGTTTTGCCTGGATCTTCCTGTCTAGCCTAATCTTTCCAGCAGCCCCTTGATTCCTTATTCCAATCAAACCAGACTTCTAACCAGCTGTCACCACCAGGCAATGACTCTGGCTTTTCCTGATTTCTGGGCTACCTTATTATCAACTCTGTATTCCATAATCCTGCCCGTCTTTCAAGATGGCTTAAAAGCAAAATCCTTAGCTTTTAAAGACATTCTTTATGACGTTTGTTTTGATTACTAACTCCTTAAACAACTCATTAGATCCTTAATTACATATTTTTAAGTGTCAGAGCTATTTGGACATGTCATTTTTTCCCTTGGTACAGAATATACTTCTGAAAGTATACCAAGACTTGCATATATACCTTGTTATATATCTCTGCAGTGCTTCTCATATGCTCTGAAGTAGGACAGGAGTCTCAAACTATTACTTTTTCCAACCGAGGAATTCCTCAAGGATAATTTGAAAACTTCTATTCAAATCAAATTTTCTCACTTTATAGGTGAAAAAAATTATCCCCCGAAAGGGGACATAGAATTCAAGGAAATACAAGTAGTTTCATGCCAGAGCTGAAAACAGAATTCAGGTTTCCTGTGGCAGAGACTTCAAGCTGCCCCTCAGTATCAATTCTCCCCCATAGTTACAGGACCACCAATTTTTAGTTAAAACATGGCTACTCGGAATAAAGACTTCATTTCTTATCCTTTAGTTAAATGTGGATGAGTTCTGGTAAATGACAGTGCCACAAAACTGCTTCTGCTTTTTCCACCATCTCTTTTATCCTGCTGCATGGAATACAGATATGATGATAGAATTCCATATTGAATCATGAGATTGAGTGCCACATCCCAGGGATGACAGAGAAAAAAGCTGAAAGAACCTGACTCTTTGACGCTTTCAAGGAGTAGAGCCTTCACATTAGCTGTGGATTGCCTACATTTAGACTTTTACATTGAAAAGAAATAAACATCTATCTTGCTTAAGTTGTTATTTTATGTGTTATTTTGAATATCTATTATTGGAAGCTTAACTGATCCTATTGTTTTTCTTACTAGCTTTCTGTTGTTCTCCACTCTTCACATTGTTTCCAGACATGTATTTTAATTCACTTTTTCATTGTTTCAATCATTCATTCAATAAACAATCATTGTGCACCTACATTCTACCTGTCATAAATCTAAGAGAAGGTTGGGGTGGGCACAGGAGTGAAATGTACAATCCTGCCTTAGAGTTATGAGTATTAAATGAACTTCCTATTCTCTTAAATAATGTCACAATTGATATGTCTGGGAAATAGTCATCTCAGAATTTTTCTGACAATCCCATCTCAAATAATCTCACCATTCAGTAATATATTGCTGATTGGACCAGCAGTGCTTAATATATTCTATTTGTTCCTCTACATCCACTCTCCACCCTTCTATACCCTTTTATTTTCCCTGGAAGACTGATCTGTATGAATTACATAAATGGGCTCTTTTATTCTCTGGATTCTGGTTGGGATGGCCAATATGAACTCCCAGAAGATCACATGTAAGTAAGAGAATGAGGTCTATGTATTTATTTTTCTCACTTCTCTCTGTGGGATTATCTCAGGCTAACTGGGTATCTTAGCTGAAGGTCACCAATTCTTTTCAAGATGACTCATTAAATGACTCTGTACTATTGTGTTTTGTTAACTATTCCTTCCCTTCATGCCCTTTGGGCTGTTATTATAATGCCCTAGAGAATTTCGCTATACCTTGCATGTATTTTCCACACCTTGGAAATAGCCCATTTATTAAACTTTCTTTAAATTATCCTAATCTGAGGCTGCCATATGTTTCCTGCCAGCATGCTACCAAGTATATCAATTTTCAGTTCAAAATATATAGGCAACAGATACAAGTGGCACCCAGGAGAAGCACTGTTGGGAAGAAGGTTGGAGTAAAGATATTTAGCAAAATCTTAGTGCATAGAGAATCTCAGACTACAAGAATAATGATATAACAAATAATGACCCGATTTCTCTCTTAGATACCTGACTTTTACATAGGCCCTCTTTATTGCTCTCTTTTTTGAGGTATCCTGGATTTATTTAGAAGTAGTTCTCACTTTTATGTGGAACTCACAGTCACTAGCAAGAGTTAATTTAACTACCAATACATATCAGAACCCCAAGTACAGTATCTTCTGCCAATTCTACCAGTATCTTCACTTAGAACCTTTGGAGCCTTTCCAATATGCCTCTTTTAGGGGCACAATCCACACTGAAGAAAAAAACAAAACCGAATTACCACCTGCTTATTATTTATTAACAACCAAAGTATTTCTGACAACAAAGAGTAAAACCTATTAATTCAATATGAAGAACAACTTCAGATCCTAGTCTAGGCAGAAGTGGAAGCTAGGAAAAGAAAGTAGGAAGATGTGGTAGGCAAAATAATGCACCACTCTCGAACCCAAGATGTCTAACTCCTAACCCCCAGAACCTGTGACTATGTTACCTCGTATAGCAAAAGGGACTTCACAGATGTGATTAAGTTAAAGATCTTGCTACATGGAGATTAACCTGTATTATCTGTGTATATCTATTATAATCACAAGTATCCTTGTAAGTGAAAGAGTGAGGCAAGAGAGTTAATATCAAAGTGATACAGTATGAGAAAGACTCAACCAGCCACTGATGGCTTTCAAGATGGAAGAGAACTACAAACTAAGAAGTGCAAGCAGCCTCTGTAAGCTGGAAAAGGCAGGAAAATAAATTCTCTCCTAGTCTCCAAAAGAAATGCAGATCTGCTGATACCTTGACTTTAGCCTATTGAGACTCATTTTGTATTTCTAGCCCCTGGAATTATAATAATTTTGTGTTGCTTTATACTACCATGTTTGGGGTAGTTTGCCACATCAGCAATAGGGAACTATTATGGAATGGGAGACTGAAATCTCTAGACCCAGGAAACTAAACCAGGAGCAGAAAAAAAGAGTCGGGAACTGATAGATGACAGAGACAGAGCACATTGTGGTCATCACAACCAAACTGCACAGCACTTGCTAACCTGCACTGCAGGCAAGTTTGGTTCACTAAGAAATGCATTCTTCATATCAGAGGCTCACAGTAATAAAATGCTTTCGCACCTTTTGCAACACCTAGTAATAGTCTCCTTTTCTCTCAGAGGTTTTGGGATTCACCTAAGTTTTGTATTTTGCTAGAGAGCTTTATCAGCTTCATTCAGAAAAACAATCATCTGTCTCATACCTATTCTGTGACTTCCTGGTGCCCATAGTAGCTATAAATCACATAATAAAAATAATATTTAAAGAATTATTAAATGAATGCTAATTATATAATTATTTAATTATAGTTAATATAGACCTTGCTATATGGAGATTAACCTGGGTTATCTGGGTTAGAAGTTCCAGATCATATCATCTAGAAAGCACCAACATTAATTATTTGCATTCCATAAAAACTCATTGCTAAGTCCCTATCCCAAGATTGCCTGTTTCTAAATGAGTATACCAAACCGGGCACAGGCCTTACCACACTCTGGCCTAGCTGCTCCCGAAAGAAGTAATCCATGTTTCTCTTTTGCAGGCTGTCAAGGTAATGCTGGAAGCGAGTGTATGTATACGGGTAGCAGTAAGCAAACTGGTAAATATCTTCTTCTCGGTCAAAACAAAAGGCAAAGGACATCACATAATTCTTCCTATGCTCCGGGCAGCGGTAGTAGTAAACATTTTTGGGTGGCAGCCTTTGCCTAAAATACATAAACAAGGAAATTTGGGCATATCAGACATTTGTTCAAGCTTCAAAAGGTAATACATATAAATTAATGCCTAGGAGAAAAACTGTAACATTAAGAACCAGTGGTAATGGGGCTGGGAGAATGACAGCACAAACCACATGGTGTCAAAAACAGGCCTGATTCTGGCAGCTCTTTGTTCATAATCCAGTGCTACCCTTTCTCAACTGCTGGGAAAATGCAAAGTTAAACAAAAATAGACACATTCTATTCGTTTATCCTTATTTTGAGCACCTAACATATGTGGCATCACATGCCTAGGCCTTGATGCACAATGATAAATAAGACAAGCAAGATCTCTGTCCTCAGGAAGTATATATTCTAACGGGAAGGTGGTCAAGAAAATATTAAAAATAAGTAGACAATATAATTACAGACTCTAAAAGTGCCTTGAAGGTAAATAAAGATTGTGGTACTGTAGAGATATAAATGGTAGAGGCCTACTTTTCCCGGGGAAGTCGGGTTTTTTAAATTACAAGACTAATTAAAAACTTTTAAAATAAACTCATATGCATTATATATTATTCCAGGAAGGGAAAAATATTCAACATGTCTCTAAATTATTACTATTATTTTCTACAGAGCATTCCATGAGACTAATTTTTCACAGAAGCACTTTGGGAAATACTGCTTTAAAATATGCTGTGTGGGCAATTTTGCTAAGCTAAACACTGAGATGCAAACATGAGGAAACAAAAATGCTGCAGTCATAGTTTCCATAATTTCTTTGCATTTACCCACTTTAAAGAGTTACTGTGCCCTGATTTATGATATCCAACCTCTTCACAATGTTTCCCTGCAATGAATGTCTCTCATTTCTATCACTAAATCCTGCTTATCCTGCATAACCCACGTAAAACTGTGCCCTTTCCATGATACTACACTGACAATTCCGGGCCAGTTCAGGTCCACATTTTGTGTAAGTCTTGCTTTTCTATCAACTGTTTCATGAGTGTTAATCACCAAGGTTGATTTGGAAGATATGTAAAGGAAAGGATGCTCCTGGGGAGTGCAGATACAGTGGATGAGGGATGTAATTCTCATCTGTAGTGCATTGGCATTCAACTGAGAAGCCAAAGACTACAGGGACATATGAAGAAAAATGTGAGGAGGAAGGTATAGGAGGAGAAATTGAGAAAAACAAGAAGAGTGCTGGCTCCAGGTAGAACAACCTGGAGAAAATTGTTAACAGAACAGAGAGCATTATAACATACTAGTGTCTGTTGCAGAATCTTGTTTCTACTTTAGTATCTTTCTGCAACTAAGTGGACAGGGTGGGAGGTGTGGCTGTGAGATTCCTATGGAACAGCAGTGGTTACATGGACTGATGCCTGTACATACATTTGATTATATTAAATTTAATTAAATATTCTGGTATTTGATTATATTAAAAGAAGTGACTAAAGTGTTGGGCCATGAGGTCTAAGATGGGTATCAATCTGAAAGTGCTGAGAAGAAGGACAGGATGATAGATATGCAGCATAAGCAACACAGAAACAGAGCTTTCATATAAAAGTCAGTGGTAGAATCAGACATGGTTTAGAGGTGCACTTTGGCCCACCAATAGAGTCTATTTGCCTCCTATTCCCAAAGCCACTGCCAACAAATATGTAAATAACAGTCTCCTCATAATGGAAATATGTTTAAGACAATATTATAGGCACTATTTCTTCTAATTAGACTGCTACCCTAAATTCTGGCTTAGGAAGTACATGAGGAATGAGGAGAAAAGTGACCTCTCCTGATCCTTCTATATGTGCAGTGTAGAAGAATAAGCATTTCTTGAGAGGGCAATGGTGGAAGTAATGTCCTCCCAGAGAGTCAGGCCTCAGTTCATTGTTTTATTCAGCAAATATTTAAGCACCATTTACCAAGTCTAGTTTGGTTAAGACAAGAGGTAAAGGAAGAAGTGAACTTAAAGACTGAGGATCCAAGTGAATCCATTAACCATGGAGCTGAGTTCCAGAGGAAAAAGTAGAAAATGAAGTCTGGAGAGGCAGAGGGAAGGAAGCACTAAAGAGTCAAGATTAGAGAGAGAACAGACTAGTGCAAGGATGTGGGTATGGAGAGAATACATGATGCTCTACATTTGTGATGTTATTGAAGATGCAGGAAAGTGAGGCAGGCTGGTGGCATATGTGAGTCCCAGGGTTCCAGATTTGTATTTGGGGAGAGTATCAGTAAAAGTGGCCTTGAGGTTTCCAGCCAATGGTCTGTGACAGTCACTTCAGGCCCTGACTTGAAAGTCTGAGTTTGAGTCTCTTAGAGCCCTGGATGAGTATGTCTTCATTCACAAGGGGTTCCTACAGTCATAAGGTCCCAGGATATGATGCTGTTTTTAGCTCTTTATTTACCAGTATATACAACCAGGGTATATGCTTTAAATTTTGTCACCACAGTTTTCTCCTCTTGCAGCCAAGTTCTGCAACTTGACTCTGAGAGGCTGCTGTCTCCACTGAATTTGATTATGTGCTATCAGGAGAATCTATCTACTGCCTGCAGCTGTCCGAGCTCCTCTCCTGGGTGAGCTAGGGTGCCTAACCTGATTAGCAGACAGAGTAGAGGTAAATGGGCTCTGTGGCGATCATTCAGGAAAACTGAGATGCTGTTCAGGGCTTAGATTTTCTAGACTTTTTCAAGGATACAAACAGAAATCTATTTGAGAAGGGTTTAGCAGGCAAAATTCTTCAACACTTTCAAGTAATGCAAAGAACAAAGACAAAGGGGCTGAAACTAGGGAGGAAAAATCTCTTTCATTTGGGACGTACTTCTGATTTTTCTCTTATTTTGCTCATTAGGTTCTCATTATGTCTTGGCCATTGTATTAAGTGTTTTATGTGCATTATAATTTAATCCTCACATAACCTTATGAGCTAGGGGCTGTTATCCACTTTACACAGATAAGAAAATTGAAACCACAAGAGGAAAAAAAAAAAAAAAGATTCCCTGAGGTCACAAGATCAGTGAGCAGCAGATCCTGTATTAAGCCTAGGCCAGTGTGACTCAAAAGCCTGTGCTCAAAATCCCTAAAGTATCTTTCCACTCTCCTTTTCCCCTTGCCACCCAACTTATAGCCTTACCCTCTACTTCCAGAAAAAACTGGTTTTACAGTATTCTCTTGCTAAAAACCTTTTATCCAACTTTTTATGTTCACATTTCAATTTGGCCCACAAGGCTTCCTATGACGGCCTTGTGACTCCAGCATCATCACCCATTTCACATTCCTTGAACCATATAGCGTTCATATTTAATTATTCATAACTCCCTAACACAATTTTATGCCATACCTTCAATATCTCTGTTTTTCACTCAATCTTTCCTCTACCTGAACTGCCTTCCCCACCATCTTGCATACTTGGTGAACTCCTACTGAGAGATGAGGCATATGGTCAATTGTCAACCAAGTATTATAATGAACAAATCAATGTATAAGTTAGTGACACCCTTTAACACAGCTCTTCTCTAAAGCCTTCCATGACTATTCAGTCTACATTATTTTTTCTCTATTTTTTAAAAAATGATATAAAGTATTTTTATCACCTGGTTTGTCTGTTAACAATGATCAATAAAAGTGCATGAATATTTGGGTATTTATTGAAAGAGTAGGCTTCTTGAATATGTAAACGTTGTTACTTCTTTCTTTCCTTCTAGTGATAGCATAGAGAGGTCTCAAGCAATTCTTCTTTATTTAAAAAGCAATGAAAAAAAGGGATTAAAAACTTCTTATCCCAGAATATCATTGATAGGCATCACAAGAAAGCAGATTCTAGATCAGTATAGAGACTTTTTAACATTCAGCTGAAGGAAAAGTAGAGAGGGCTCCCTTACAGAGAAGTACAATATTAGAAGCTTTAGGGGTTAAAGTTCCTGTACTTGATGTTAGGTTAGACAAGGGAGACTTCTGATTCGATTTAACACAGATACTCTAAGATATCCATGGAAACAATAAGAAAATAATCATAATAATTATTATAGTACTATTTCCTAATATCTATATAGCAGACAATTGTATGCTAGGCTATATGCAATGCTATATGCAATGCTGTATCTATATAGCATTGACCATATGCTAGGCCATTCTAAGTACTTTATAATATACTAACTTCTTTATTCCTCTCAACAATCCTCTGAAGTTATTCACATTATATCAATGATATGAAAACAAAGGTAGAGTCAAAAACCTTTATGCTTAAACAGGGTTTTCATGACTTCGCAGAAGACCCCTGAAAGAAAATGGCACAACACCTGATCCTACCAGAGACCCAGTAAGATTCCAGGTCCTGGGGTGTGTGCTTTCAAGACTTGGGGACTAAAGGCTGATCCAGCTCTTGGAATAAGGCCTTGTCCTGAGGACATCCACGAGTGAGGGAGGTCTGTAACTCACATCCTCAGATTCTGTCATGCATGCAGAGTTTCTGAGTAAGCATGCATGTGTGCATGTGTGCACACACACAGAGACACACTCAAACATGTACACACTCAACACATTCACAAACATACTCTATTATAGCTTCTATCTCATTCTGTCTGTCTGTCTAATGTCATTCTATCTCTCCATTATAGCTTCCACAAAATTATATCAATTTAAACATGTTCCTTTCTCCACTATGAGATTGAGCTCTTGATGGCAGGTACTATATATTAGCCATCTCTAGTTCTCCAGGACCTATACAAAGGCTTGCATAGATGAGGTGCCAAAAATGCTTATGAATTGGGTAAATATGTTCGTGAATAAATAACATCCAGCTTCACTAATATATATACACTGTACTGTCTCCAAGAAAAACTTTAAGTCATTCCCTGAATATATCATATTCTCGAAAACCTCCTTGCCTTTTTAAATCCTGTTCTTTCTGCTTACAATTGCTATTCCCATTCTTTTCTACATCGTGCATCCTGTATAGAGAAGTGAGGCCTAGCTCAAATGATATTTCCTCTTTGAAGTCTTTGTCAACAACTTCAGGATGAATTAACTGCTCTAATACTAATTGCAGACACTGCTGTGTTTCTGATTCACCTCAAAATCCTCAGCACTAGCACAGTACTTGGCCCTGAAGAGGAGCTCAACGTATGTTTGCAAAATGAACGAGTTGACTTACGAGTGGATGAATGATTCCCCTCCCACCTATCATCCTCTTTACTTCCCATTGAGACCCCTCAGCTAAATTCCCAAAGCATTATTTTGGAGGTTACCAGAATGCAAGGAAGAAGAGAAGTCCCAGATCAAATGGAGTATGTAAGTTTCCCTAAAAAAAGCAGCATTCTCTAATTCTCTGTTCCTCCTCAGGAGCCTTGAAAGACAGGAGCCCTAATTTCCTCTCTAATCAAGCAGAGAAATATGGATAGGAATAAAGGCGTTTCAACCCCAGTAGACACAAGCACTTTTCTTCAAATTAGCAGAAAGGGACATAACAGAATCATTCTTTCCAGACTGTAAGTCTTAAAAAAGGTGTGCAAAACAGGGGCATCATAAAGTCACTCATATCCCCAAAGGAAGTAGCAAATTTTAAGCACCTTCTGAATCCTAATAGCTGTGCTACCTGTTTGATGTGTCCTACTTTCTGACTGCTATGCACATATTCTTCTCACTGTTCCAAGGCTGTGCTACCTCAGATTTATCCAACAATGGCAGTTATAGTCTATTGGTTCCCTTACTTCATCTATTGAAGGACTGGAAGCAAACAAGCATGTAGTTTCCCAGGCATATTTGAAATTGAATTAAGATTTCATTCCTTTTCCCTTCATGAGGGCAGCTGAATCTCTCATTTGTCATCTATGCCAACACATAGCCTTTAGTCTACATTGGGCTGAACAACCAAGGCTGTCACCTAGCTTGAGCCATTTGCCCCCCTCCTTTTCCTCTTTGATGTCTGGCACAGCCAGGGAGCTTGGATGGATACTCATATGCTAAATGCACCTTCTCTAAGCAAACAGGATCCACTCTAATTCTAATCCTATCTTCCTGCAAATAATTATAATAGTACTCCTGTCACCAGCACATCTATTCTTATCTCTCTCCGCACTTTGTCACAGCTAATCTTTTGGTGAGTCACGAGGAGGGGGAGAAAGAGTAAGAGAGTGCTCAGATACAGGCAACACATTTTTACACCCGGTGTCTAATCAGATTATCATCTTATCAGGGGTTGATGGGCATTCAGGGTGGGAGGAGAGAGACAGTGCTACATATTGCCAGCTGAATTTTTGATAACAAAAAGACATTGCTCGATTCTTGAATTAACCTTTTTGTCCTACACACCGGATTGTTTATTTTTCAGAGTTTATTTTATATGTAGGGATTTTTTTTTTGTCTGTGCCTTCTGGAGAAGGACACCCACACACTGTGGCAGCAGCTGCTTCTATTAATTCCAAGCCATTAAAAAAATTAAAATCAAACCCAATTACTTTGGCTTGTTTAGAGCTGAGGAATAGCTGAGACTGATTAGTCCCCCTGGTCACGGACAGCAACAATATTCCTACCTATGGTGGCTGCTGGCAGAATGCCAATGCAGTCAGAAACTCCAGGGACAGGCACCCCATGCAACGAGAGGCTATAAATCACATACTTTATCTTCTCCAATCCAGATTCCTGAGAGGCAGCAAGAAGAGGAGACTGAACAAGGAGCTAGGAGTTGGATTCTAGTACAATCTCTTTGTATACCCTGTGCCTCTATATAAAATGTGGTTACTAAAAAACATCCTGTATTCTCCTTAGGGTTGTTGTGAAACTCTTAGGTGAAAAGGACTGTTTTCAAATCTGTCATTTGCTGAGGTATGGGATGGTACATGATGCAGTATTGAATTCTGGGTGCTTTGGGATTGGGTGGTAGACCATAGCTGCATTGGGTCAGTTTTGCACTAAAGTTTTGTATCCAAATTACTTTATTACATCATGGGTGGAACCATAATCATTCAGGTTGTGAAGTCACTAGACTGGAATCTCCTTGTCACTTTGCATAGAACTTAGCATACAGAGGCACTTGATAAATATTTTGAATGAATGAGTAAATAAGTCAGTCAGTGCTGGGTTTTGAATGAACAGACAGGGCTGTGCTCAAATCTAGCTTTAGATGTCTTTTAGAAATGCAGTCATTGTATAGTAGAACTAATGTGGTTTCAGGCTCTAATCCATTTCCATTATTAATCAGTCATGTAACCTTGGGCTTGGGTTTCCCAATCTATAAAATGTAAATAGTATTTAGCTTATGGGTTTGTTGTGAAGTTTGGAGACTGGTACCTGACACAGACTGAGTGTTCAGTAAGCAGTGAATGTGATTTTCCTCATGCTGTGTGTGATGGATAGTTGGCATCATGCTCCTTCTTGGTTGAGAACAATGAATTCCAAGTTCACACTAAGTGTGCTTAGGGCATGAAATGAACAGAGTAAATCCAGGTGGGGGCTCAAGGAAAATGTGAAAATGGATAGGGCCTTAATTTAAATGCATGCTTATTAACTAAAACCAGTAATAATCTGTTTTCTCTTCTTGACCTTTTGCAGACCCAAAGTAACTAATATCCGTTTTTCAAGGAATGTGCTTTCTGATAAAACTAAGTGTGTCTGAATACAGGAGGGCAGTTAACACCTTCACGTTCCAAATGGTGGTGTTGAGAAGTATTCAAAGATGTTTACCCTGCTGGCGGCTTGTTGAACCAGTCAATTGTGCTGTGGCCCATGCTGCAACCTTCAAGATACATGGAGCCTCCAGGTTACTAGTTAGTGGGATCAATAGGAAATGTGGGAAATAATTGGTTAGGAGAATATGAAATATGCCTGGGAAATGAGAGACTGAACAGTCCTGCTTTTAGAGAATAGTCTGAATGCTCTTGACACATTTATCCTATGGTATAATATAAAATTATGCATTTATTTTCTTGTTTAGTTAAAATTCTTGAAAATTTTTTTGTCTGTTACCCTTTCAGCAGCAATGAGACCAAAACTACTAAAGTTATGTTTTAGAAAAGTTAACTATTAAATTTCCATTTCTTATGAAATGCAACGATAAATACATAACTTGCATAAAATATTTGTCAATGTTTATGATCCTGATAGAGATGTACTGATAACAAGCCCACATAAAAATCAGAAGACACAAATCTGCTGAAGAAACATCAACATCTACTTAAACAGTTAATACTTATTTTTGAAAAACTTATGCTAAAATACTACAATTTACACACGTGAAAGCAGAAGCATATAAGAAAAATGATTGAAATAATTCTAGAACAGTCATGTACTCTAAATGAAAAGTCAGACATCAGAGCCATACTACATATAACTTCTGATGTCTGGCTTATTATTTAGAGTACATGACTATTTTGAAATAATTTTGATCACTTCTAACTCCAAGTTCTCTTGGGTATGAAGTGGTAGCTGTCAATGTCTTTTCTCAATTAGCAGAAGAACTAAAACCAGCAGTTTTATATCAAAGTCAACAGATGTATCAAAGAGAAAATAATGTAACTGAATTCCAATATAATTCAATTATTTTTATCCAATTCATGCAACCAAATTCATTCTATTGAAGCTAAAATACTGTTAGTAGTACTGATACAGCTTATTCATTTAAAAAAGTTAAACACTAAAGAAAAAATTATTTTTTAGGGCAATATGAATACAACTGGTATTTTTTGAAATTGGTGCAATGTACTTGTTAAATCAACAAACCTATGGAAAAGAATTTATTTTGTATTGGTTTGAGGTGTCTATGTAATTCATAATTGGAAGAAGCCATAATTGTCAAAATGTATCCCAACAGAACTATACAATTTTTGTATGAAGCTAACATTAAACTACACATGAAAAAAATGTTTTTATAAAATTTCAGAAAAGTAGACCACACTTTCTGTTTTTACTGTCTGACATCAATGTGATTTCAGAAATTTTGAGCCTTTATTAAAGGCTCAAAATCAATGCTAATCAACATTGATTTTATACTTTTTCTTTTTTATTGTTAATGAGATCTCTACATTTTGGTTGATTTTGTTCAAAATCAATTAGAAATCATTAATCAACTATTCAATAAATGAACCACCAAAGTGCTTCAGCTTTTAAAGCTTTTATCAAATTGCAATTATTTCAAATAAAGCTTGCAAACCAGAAGATATGACAGTTGTCTTTACAAAAGCAAGAAAAAAATTGCATAAATTAAATGGTGAAAGCACGATTGAAATATAAGATTAAATTTTGAAATTCTATGATTTTTCTTTGGGATATCTCAGCTTATTAGGAGAATCTTTTGATGAAGCTCCTACTTTTAATTGGATATTTGTATGTTGTGCTGGAGTAAAATGAAATTGAGAAGGCCTTCAATTTTATAATATCTACATTTGGTGTACTTTTAAAAGAATGAAGAAGAAGGACCTCATTTGATAAATTTTGTTTTATTAAAAAAAAATCAAAGAAAATTTTTCAAAGACAGCAAATACGAATGTAAATGCATAAATATTTGGACTGAAATATTTATATATTTCAATACTAAAAAGCTTATACCTAGGAATGTCCCTTATTTAGAAAATTTGCTCTAAGTTTATCAGGCAGGTATCTTAGTATCTATGGAGAAAATGCCTTTTTAAGTATAGTATGTTCCATAAAGAAGAATTAATTAAATGTGTCAATGGTTTCAAACTTATTTATCATAATATGTACCTCTAAGAAGATTAAAGACAAAGGCAATGTCATCAAAAACTAAAAATCATGAGAACATATTAGAAAAAATATTTTTCATAAAAATACCAATGACATAGTGTTAGATATAGGTGTAGCTAAGAAACTGAGTAAAGCATATGATTCTAAGAAAATAAATATTTTTAAACATTTTTGCTTCAATGTACATAAATGCCTATTGTTTTCACATTAAATTTTGAAAGTAATTGATTTTTTTGAAAATAATTTTAAAAAAATTTCAAAAAAATTTTTTTGAAAATATTTTAAATCTAATAAAATAAATTTTGTTTCAAAAACAATATTTAAAAATATATACAAAATTTTGTTTTAGTTCTCCTATTCACTTTCAGTTGGAATGATAAATTACATGGTCATTCGCTCCAACTGCCAACCTGATTGTTTCTCTTGGATGTCTCAAAATTACCTCAAATTGAACCTGATTAAAATTGATTTCCTGACATGCCCCAAATCTGGGCTTTTGAAAGTGTTCCTATTTCAGTGAATAGCTTCTTCATCATCTACATCCAGCGAATTGTATAAACCAGAAACCTGAGTTAACTTTAATGTCTTCCTCTCTTTCACCCTTGAATAAATACTGCCATTTTATTTGTCAATAAAAATAAATAAATAAATATTGCCCAAGAGCTTCCCATGTTGGCACTTTTCTAGCTCTTGGAGAAGCAGAAGGGGCAAAAAAGCAATTCCATGCTTTCATGGAACTCAAATTCTAATGGGAAAGAGAGATAAACAAAGACATTAATGTATAGTACAGTATAAGGTAATGATAAGTATAATGAATGAAAAAACAAGATAAGGGGATAGAGGGTAATATAGGGACTTTTTAAAATTAGGATGGGCAGAGAGGTGGCCATTTAGTAGAACTCAAAGTAGGTTAATAAACTATACGTATAACTAGAAAAACAACCAGAGAGAACAGGAAGCAGAAATAAGTTTCTTTGTTCCTAAGAATGGTAAGAATGCCAGTGTAAATAAATAGGAATAAGTGAGGAGGAGATTGCCAGAAAATGAGTTAGAAAGTGGGGAAAAGGACTAGATTCCCTTATATTTGGTAAGAGCTTTATCTGGGGATTGGGAGGAGTGAAAGCAAGACCAGCTGGGTAGCTATCATAGCTATCCAGGCAAGGTATAATAATGGGCTAAGTAAAGAAAGAAGCTGTGGAGGGGGTAAGAAATGAGATTTGGAATCTGTTTCAAAGGTAGTCTATATGATTTATTGATGGATTGAATATGAAAATGTGAAAAAGTAAGAGCAAAGTCAATAATGATATTAATTTTTTTGCTTGATGTCATTTACTGAAATTTTCACATCTCACTAAGGTCTTAAGTTCTGCAAAAGACTTTAAATTTATCTGTCTCCAAAAGATATTTCCAATCTGTCTACTTGTCTATATTTCCATGTTTTGGCTAGTTTGCTGAAAAAGTATTCTACTTTGCCCAGCTTCCTTTTTTCTACTCTTCCCCTCTCAGTTCCCTTCTCTGCATAGCCTTTTCGAAGCTTAATTGGGTCAGGAATGGTGGCTCATGCTTGTAAATCGAGCACTTGTGGAGGTCAAAACAGGCAGATCCCTTGAGCTCAGGAGTTTGAGAAGAGCCTGGGCAATACGGCAAAATCCTGTGTCTACAAAAAAAAAAAAAAAGAAAGAAAGAAAGAAAGAAAAATACAGAAGTTAGTCAGGTGTGGTGACACAAACCTATAGTCCCACCTACTTGTGGGGCTGAGGTGGAAGAACGACCTGAGCCCAGAAGGTTGAGGCTGCAGTGAGCCATGATTGGGCCACTGCACTCCAGCCTGGGTGACAGTAAGACCCTGTCTCAAAACAAAACAAAACAAAACAAAACAAAACAAAAAAGAAAGAGAAAAAAAGCTTAATTGGATCACATCACTTCCTAGATGATTAAAACACAATTTCCAGTTACGCTGCAATAAAATCCAAACACATGACTTTTTTACTTCCTCAGATGCACCCGGTTCAGAGTTCATCTCAAGACCTTTGAATACTTTTCCTTCCATTCACTCTCTTCCCCACACTAACTTCTTCCTTTGCCTAGCTGGTTGCTACCCATCTTTTTGTTTTAGCTCACATGCTATTTTTGCTATCACTACCTAAGTAAGACTATTGTGTTAATCTCCTTCAGAGCAACTAGATCCTTTCCTCAAAGCATTATCTCAATTTGTATTTATGTATGTATTGTGCTTGTTTGTTTATAGTTTACATTTCCAACTAGGTTGTAATCTGTATGCAGGTAGGGACAGTATCTGTTTTTTGCTCACTAATGAATAATCTAGCATATGACAGTACCTGATACATAGGATACTCACAGTAGATATTTGTTAATTGAATGTTGTGAATATGTGCTGGTGAGAGGATGGTGTCAGAGAGGTAAGAAGGCTAACTGTCTGTGGCCTGCCATTTCTAGGTCCATGATTGGCTAGAGCAGGCGTCCCCAAACTATGGCCCACAGGCCGCATGTGGCCCCCTGAAGCCATTTATCTGCCTCCCTGCCATACTTTAGGAAGGGGCACCTCTTTTATTGGTGGTCAGTGAGAGGAGCACAGTATGTGGCGGCCCTCCAACGGTCTGAAAACAGTGAACTGGCCCCCTGTGTAAAAAGTTTGGGGATGCCTGGGCTAGAGGGTTGCTTGCAGAGTGAGGTAGGGATGGGTATTGTGATGGAGGGGCTTCTTCAGGAAGCCATTCCATGAGTAAGATTTTGCCCAAGTTTCACATAGTGCTTCTCTCAGAGAAATGATAAAGGATTAGTCATCCATATGAAGGCTTCCTTCTTCTTCCTCTACAGTGACAGGATCCTGCATAATGTTGTATCCTGGTTTGTTTCTAGATTGCTCTTTCTTCTCTTTCCAGCCTGACATGGTTTGGATTTGTCCCCACCCAAATCTCATCTTGAATTGTAGTTCCCATAATCCCCACATGCCATAGGAGATACCCAGTGGGAGGTAATTGAATCATGGGGATGGTTACTCCCATGCTGCTGTTCTTGTGACAGTGAGTGGGTTCTCACAAGATCAGATGGTGTTATGAGGGGATTTTCCCTCTTGGCTCAGCACTCTTGTTTCTTGCCATCATGTGAAGAAGGATGTGTTTGCTTCCCCTTCAGCTATGATTGTTAAGTTTCCTGAGGCCTCCCCAGCCACGCGAAACTGTGAGCCAATTAAACCTCTTTCCTTTATAAATTACCCAGTTTTGGGCATTTCTGAATAGTAGCCTGAGAATGAACTAATACAGTAAATTAGTACCACAGAGAGTGGGGCACTACTGTTAAGATACCCCAAAATGTGGAAGAGACATTGGAACTGGGTAACAGGCAGAGCTTGCCACAGTGTCGAAGTCTCAGAAGACAGGAAGATATGGGAAAGTTTGGAACTTCCTAGAGACTTGTTGAGTGGCTTTGATCAAAATGCCAACAGTGATATTGACAATGACGTCTAGGCTTCCCTATTAGATTTCAGACTTGCACAGGTCCTGTAGCCCGATTGTTTTGGCCAATTTATCCAATTTGGAAGGGGCATATTTACCCAGTGCCTGTACTCCCATTGTATCTAGGAAGTAACTAACTTGCTTTTGATTTTGCAGGCTCGTAGGAGAAGAGACTTTCCTTGTCTCAGATGAGACTTTGGATCTGGACATTTGGGTTAATGCTGGAATCAGTTAAGACTTTGGGAGCTGTTGGGAAGGCATGATTATGTTTTGAAATGTGAGAACCTGAGATTTTGAATGGGCCAGGGGAAACATGATAGAGGTTGGGTGTGTCCCCACCCAATCTCATCTTTAATTGTAGTTCCCATAATCCCCACGTGTTATGGGAGGGAACCTGTGGTAGGTAATTGAACCATGGGGGTGGTTATTCCCATGCTGCTGTTCTTGTGATAGTTAGTAATGGTTTTATAAGGCACTTTTCCTTCTTTGCTCAGCCCTTCTTCCTGCCATTATGTGAAGAAGCATGTGTTTGCATCCTCTTCTGCCATGATTGTAAGTTTCTTAATGCCTGCCAGCCATGTGAAACTGAGTCAATTAAACCTCTTTCCTTCATAAACTGTGCAGTCTGGGGCATTTCATTATAGCAATGTGAGAACAGACTAATACACAGCCTCATGAGATAAGAGCTTTTAATCAGGAATATTCATTGTCACTGAGCCCTAATATGTGAAGAGCCACTGTGAGATCTTTCAGCTTATAGACATAGAGCTAAGCCTGGTTACTAAGAGCGGGTGGGGCAGTGGTGCTGGTTGTTAAGATCTCAACATAATCATCCCCAGCACAAAGTGCTTACAGATTGTTCACCTGCACACACTGAGTGGCGTACTACAGGCTAGGTATAAACAAGGTTGAGGGTGCATAATAACAGACAAATAAACATAGGAAAATAGGAGAATCTAGAACACTATCTGATTTATAATCTCCCTGGACCCCTGTCCTCTCTTCACTTCCAATTCCAGCTCAGGGAATGTTTGTTCACTGAACTGAGCCCCCAGTGGAAAGGCTGAAGAATAGATCATGATAATAGGTTCAAGTGATCTGGAGTACAAAAAAGCCAGGAAATGGCCTAAATTCCAGGTTGTCAAATCCAGGGAGCTTAGCCAAAAAGTAATGTGAAAAATGAGTTTGTCCAAAAATTAGGTTTCCAAACTCAGTGGGAGACAGGGGATGAGAGATAATGAGATTGGAGCCAAGACTGAGTCAGCAGCTGAGGAAGTAGACTGCCAAGGAGAAGAATGAGGAGGGGAAGAGGCATAAGTATCCAATAACTTTCAGCTTTCCTGGGGGCGAAGGTAAAATCACAGTCTGAAGTGGATGAAGATGTGATCAGAATCAGTGAGGAAGGGAGTAGGATTACTTAGCAGAGATGACATACAGGTATTGATCGATTTACGACCTATGCAACTTATGACCATTCGACTTTATGACCACAATCGCTAGCCACGACTGTTCCACGTCTGGCAGTGCAAACGTTGCCCAGCTGGGCATACGACGGTGCATTCCATCTCCCGGCAGCATTACCATCTCCGTGTGCACCATTTCATCTGTTATCCCAGACTCGGTACAGCAATTTGTTTTGTGTCTTGGATATTTTTCATCAAACCCCTCCCAAGATGTCTATCAAGAGGAAATTGTCTTTGTCTACACCTCAGCCTGCCAAGAAGGAAAGAAAGGCCATCGATCTCGACATGAAAATGAAGGTAATTAGGCAGTACAAAGGAGGAAAGAAAGTGAATGTGATCGCATGTGATACAAAGTTATCACACTCTACTGTTTCGATGATTTTGAAAGATAAAGAAATAATTCATGAAGCTGTGAAAGGTTCTGCACCCATGTGATCAACAGTTATAACAAAGCAACGAAGCGGGTCCATCACGAAATGGAGAATTGCTATATATTTGGATGGAAAATCAAATTCAAAAACGGACACCATAAAGTCTTTTTACTGTGCAGATGAAGGTGAGAAGTCTATTTCAGACTCTGAAGGAGCGTGCTGGAGAAGATTACAGTCAAGAATTTGTAGCAAGCACTGGCTGGTTCCAGAGATTCAAGAAAAGATTCCAAATGCATAGTGTTCGAGTGACTGGAGAAGCAGCAAGTGCAGATGAGGAAGGAGCACGTAAGTTTGTTGATAGTCTGGATGAATTAATTACAGATGAGGGATATCTAGCAGAACAGATTTTCAATGCTGATGAACTTACAAATGAAGAGCTAATCGAACTGGAAGAAGAAAGAGTGGTGGAAGAAGAAAGAAGAGAAGCAGAGAAAGAGGAGGAGGAGCCAGAAAGATAGTTCACCACTAAGGGATTATCAGATGGTTTATCTTTACTGAATAAACTTCTTATACATTTCAAAGTGATGGACCCAAATATCAAATGATTTGCAAGGACTGAATGGATGGCACAGGATGTGTTTCATCCCTATTGTGAAATTTATGAAGAAAAAAAAGAAACATACAATTCAGACAAAGCTCACCATGTTTATGAAAAAACCAACTCCGGTAACCCCAACTGGTGCCTCAGATGATGACATCAATGATCTGCAGCCAAGCACCAGCGGCCAATAAAATGTTTCGTACATGTTCATATATTTTGATATGTTTTGCAATTGGGAAAATATTTCCTATGGTATTTTTTACACCTGTATTTTGTATTTTTGTATGCACCTGTATTTTGTAATTTTTTATGTTTTGCAAATATTAAACCAGTTGTACTGGTAATGCAGTGTTTTACTTAAACCTGACGAATGTAAAAATAAGAAACAAAATGGGGTAGAGATGATACAAACGGCATAAAATGAACAAAGAAAGTTAAATATAACAATAAAGAAAATTATGATAAAATATGACAGATTTTTATAACATCATTTCACAGTACTGTACATATAGCCTACTCAACTTACGAACAAATCATGTTACGACTGGTCTGTTGGAACCAATCGTGGTCATAAGTCGAGCATTAGCTGTACCATGTTCCAAGCCAGGTCATGCAGAAATTGTTCTCTCTTACTATGATAAAAGGATTCGGGGTGAGGGCTAACCTACCAGGAGATATATGGGGAAGCAGATGAGAATCTTGAGGTGATATCCCCTTGGATGTCAGTCTCCAGAGAGCAGGTGAGGAAGCCATGCCCAGTCCATTGCTCTATGTGAAAAGTTACAATAATTTGATGACCTATGGGTGCATAGGAATGGTAGGCTATGAGGTGTGAAATCTGGGCTGGAGAGGCAAAGCACTGACTGAAGAATGATATGGCACAGCCCTGGGAATGTCTGACACAGAAAAAGGAAGTCTTACCTAATGATACCAGAAAAATTACTGTAGTAGTGTGACCAGCAGGTTCGATTCAGCAACAAGCATCAGATTACCAAGGTCAGAACAAGTAGAGAGTTTGGAACTGAGATTGACACAGAAGTCAGAGGTAAGGGCAAAGCAAAAGCCCACAATACAGGTAAAAGGCCAAGTTAGGTCAAGATAGTTGTGATTCTTGGAAAAAAGTCCCAGAGATAGAAGGAACCTTCATCTTGTTGGCAGAGCCTCTTACTGTCTGTAGGTTGGGACTAAGCCCCAGATATTTCTAGGAGTAAGTCCACCAGTAAGCTGAATTGTCAAACTGCAGGAGCCTACCAACATTTGAAATCTCTAGAGCAGGGCTCCCTAACCCCTGGGGCTATGGGGGATCTAGGTTGCATGCTCCTTATGAGAATCTAATACCTGATGATCTGAGGTGAAACAGATTCATTCCAAAACCACCCCCACATCCCCAACCTTCATCGACGGAAAAACTGTCTTCCATGAAACCGGTCCCTGGTGCCAAAAAGGCTGGGGACCACTGCTCTAGAGAATCTTTATACATCAACAGTTACTTATATTTGGTCTCACTTCCTCTAGGAAGTTTTCCTTCCACTTAGATATAGTTATGCCCACTCCTCACCCTGTCTCAGCCCCATGATCCCTTTAATACCCTATTATAACATACATCATACTGCATTATGGCTTACTATTGCTCTTCTTTGTTCCATTAGAGTAGGTCCATCTTTCTACTGCACACCATGAATCCCCAGTGGCTAATCCACGTCTGGTACATAGTAATCACTAAGTGCATAATTTGAATTCATTGAATTAATGAATGCATGAATGAGATTGTTAATAAGATAGGGAGAAGCAACAGATAAGGTTTAAAGGGAAGGTGGATGCCACAGTTTACAGCATAACATGTAAGCCATGTTGTGGAGTAAAGATTTACTCCCACAGAAGGGAAGAGATACAGAGGATTTTAATCATGTTTTCAATGACCCCTTATACACAAAGGTGATTGGCACCCAAGGTGGCACCACTGATACCCAGTTAGTCTATTCCTTTATAGAATAGTAACTGGTTGAAATGCTGATTCAAAGGAGTCAGTAGTGATATCTTGGCCTTCATCATATGCAAGAATGCCTCTAAATCAGTTTCTCAGTGCCCATCACCTGCCTGTGAATGGTACAGCTTCCTTTCTACCTCACTGATCTTCTCACAGGTAAAAATCATGTGAAAAGCTTTCATACTTCAGTAGACTTATTAATCTTAGAAACTCTGAATTCATGCATTTCACAACCTCCTACTTTTCAGGGTTATTATGTTAATTAAAATAATAACATGGACTCAGTAAAGAGCTTCTGGTAATTGAAATGAGTAAATGAACTCATCCACCAGCTTCCTAAAATTTGGGAATCAGTAAAGGAGACAAGGAACTTTTTTTCATATAAGAAATGCATCATTGTTCTTTGAAAGATATTGTTTGCAATCTGTTTGGGAAGTCTATTAACTCTTTATACTGACATATCTGTACACTTTTATAGAGATAGAGAACTTTAAGGATCACCTAGTGTAGTGTCTTTCAACCATTTCAGCTAAAAATGCTTTCTTTGAAAAAAAAAAAAAAACTAGGAGAGACACACAATATGCAAAATGAAATAAACAGGTAAATAGAATTTGGATGGCAAGAAACACAGCCAAAGGGTCAGGGGGGTAGGCTTCATTTGGCTTAATCTTTTTATTTTACAACTGAATCCTATAGACATAAATGACTGGGCCGAAGCCACACTAGAGTTTAGAAGCAGAACCTGAGAACTACTCTTCCAATTATAAGAGTTTGTTCATTCATCTAACAAATAATTATCAGTACTAATCTTGATGCTAAAGCTAAATTAGTTAATAAAACAAGGTTTCTGTTTTTATGGGCAAGAACAAACATACAAACATATGGCAGGTGCTGACAAGTGATATGAGAAAATAAAAGACAGCATAAAGTAATAGAAAGTGTGAGAGAGCATAGTAGGTTTGTTACACAGGGTCGGGAAGAAAGACCTTTCTGATGAGGTAACATTTGAATACAGAGAAGAAGTAGGCCTATTGGATTTCTGGAGGAAGACAGTTGCATGTGGCGGGAAGAGCAAGTGCCATTGATGATTCCCTGTTGCTCTTGTTCCTCCAGGACAGAGCACCTGCTAGGTGCCAGGAACTGCATTAGTCATTTTACATCATAAAGGTTCAGAGCAGTAGTGAGAACAGAGGTATTAAAGCCAAACAGGCTTTGCCAGGCATTTATTTATGAAATGTTGGGCAAGTGTCTTATCCTCTTATACCTTCAATTTTCTGATTTGTAAAATGGGAATGATAGTATTTTTCTCACGTATTTATTCGAAGCATCTAATAATAAAATACAGGTAAAGCTCTTAACATAAAGACCAGTAGGCTACAGTTGGTAGCTGTCAGTATTGTCCACTTTTTTTATATAGGAACAAAGAATTCTTGTTGTAGTGGAAGTTAGTAAATTTTGGCTGCTCCGCATCTATTTCCTCTTCTCAATAGCAAATCGTTTCTTATGTTTAAATGACTTCTTCTCCACTGGGTATACTTTGGTGGGGCCACAATTACAAGGACTTACTATTCCATGCTAAAGCATATGCAAATCAGATAGGCCCTCCATGGAATCTGCATCTTCAGTAGAGAGAAAATAAGGAAAGACTTGGTGTTCCTTAATGTTTTCACCAGATTGTTAGACCTAAGGGCTACTTTTGTGGCTTATTCTCCCTGATACTAAGGCTCTTTGGTTACTTCTCACTCTCAGTCTAGGTCTCTACTTCCCATTGATTCTGTCAGTTCTCAACATCCTTCAAATGCATTTCTTTTGTCTAAGTTAAACAAAAGAGATTTCTGTTCTTAGCAGTTAGAGAAACTGTATCTTATACACTTATACCTAACCAAAATAATTGGAGACAATGAAAACACCAGCATAATACATATTTGCCCTTAAATAATTGGAATTATGTTTTAGAGCAATAATGCTGAGAAAGAAAAATTTGAATTTTATATATGGTCTTTGTACTAATTTACTTCTCTGAAAAGCAATTTCTCCAACTAAAAAACAGGTAGATTATATTAAAAACAAAGCAAAACAAGATTAAACTAACTGATTCTAAAAGGATGTTACTAGAATTGACATTTTAGGATTCCTAAGTCTATAAGGTTTTAATTCTAAGAATTTCATTATAATGTTATTAGTTTTATAAGTTATCTTCAAAACTTTAATCAAAGGCTAGTAAGAAAAAATTTTCAGGTCATATTATAACTTCAAATCACACCATGTAGGCAGCTGCCTATTTTACCTCTACGTAGGAGTAACTCAGACATTCAATTGCTTTTTTGGTTGAATAAGAAATAGAATGTGGTAGGAGAGATGTGATGTGTCCACTGAAAGATGTCATTTAAGATCACAGAGCTAGTCAATGGCAGCTAGACAGAAGCTTCAATATCAGAGGCTGACATTTAAACAAAATACTATCCTGCCCCTATGGACATGCTAAATAATGTGGATATTCACAGGAGACATAGGTGGGGTGTTGAAATACAGAATCAGGGTGATTCCTGAAGACAGTGGCTTCAAATTGAATTTTGACAGTGGGACAAATGTAGTTTTATTCAAATGAAAAGAAAGACATCTCAGACACAGGGTATAGTATATGTGAAGGAGCAGAGATGAGTATACACAATGTATTCAAAACAACTGAGCACTGCAGCTGAAGCATAGGTTTCATGTGGGAATAATTGGTGAGAAGTCTAAAGAGGAGTCTGAACCAAGTTGCAGGGAATGGAGTGGGATTTGAAGGTCAGACTAATGAATATCATCAGGCAACTGTATTATCCATATGCTCTACTTTCTCCAAAGTAGAACATTGCATCACTTTTCCTGCATTGCTTCTGCATCCTCTGTCTTGCCTAAACTGGCACCAAAGAAAGTTGATCTAGAAAATGTTATCAAGGCTCCACATATTGAACTTTTGAGAAGTGTTAGCTAAAATAGAAGAAAAGAGTAAGATTCCTTTTCCAGGCAGGACTATTGAATAGCAGCCAGCTTCTTAACAGAAGCATTCACAAACAGTCCAATCCTTTCTGAGAGAGTTCCAGGAGGAATCCTAGTTTCAGGTGTGGAATTTGGGAAGAACGTGGGGACAGTGGTGTTGAGTGTTAAAGAGGATGGTTCTGACAGTAGCGTGGTTAGGGTCCTTCTCCTTAAGCTGATCTTCTTCTGTCTTGAAGCATAAGAATGAAAAAGTGTTCTACAAGCTGACAAGTTATTGCTATAAGGGGGAAAAGAAGAGGAGAAAAAAGGAAATCCTGCTGGGCGCAGTGGCTCACACCTATAGTCCCAGCATTTAGGGAGGCCGAAGCGGGCAGGTCAAGAGTTCGATGCCAGCTTGGCCAACATGGAGAGAAATCCCATATCTACCATATATTTGTCAGATACAAAAAATTAGCTGGGCGTAGTGTCACGCGCCTGTAGTCCCAGTTGCTCGGGAGGCTGAGACAGAAGAATCGCTGAACCCGGGAGGCAGAGGTTGCAGTGAGCCAAGATCACACCATTGCACTCCAGCCTCAGAGACAGGGCGAGACTCCTCAAAAATCAATCAATCATTCAATCAGTCCATTCCATGAAGTGAAGACAAAGGTGATGGGATTAAGGGGCAAATAGAAGGAGAGAGGCCTTAATGGAAGATCTATGTGGAGCATGGCTTGTATCAGTTCCGGAGGTAGCAATGACTTAGAGAATAAATTTGGCAGTGGTTCCTATCTTTTTGGGCTGAGACATTATAGACTACGATACTTCTTGAAAATGAGTCCCAATCTAACCCAAGGCCTCCAGCTTGGCTGAAGATAAATTTTCAGTATTGTAAAGGCATATTTTGAGGAAAATGGTGGAAGTGGTGGAAACTCTGCTCTTTCTGGCTAAGGTTTTGACAGAAATTGCATCTCTATTTACTTGAAAATCAGTGAGAATTTAGCTATACCAGTATCTATGTCCCTGGGAGCAGCAAAGCGTCAGTTGATCAAAAGTGCCTTTGAATGCACAGCAGCCCAGAGATGCAGCCTGGAGAAGAGACCTGGAGTCCTGCCTAGGGGAGTAGTATGACCCACCTGGCTACATCCAATTTCCATATGTGGTTAATTTTCTATTTCCCAACTCAAAGCAGCTGTATATGTATAATGCTAAATTCAGGCAATGCATTCAGCATCTTTTCCACACCAACATCTAAGCACTGGAGATTCCGAAATGAACAAGGCACAGTCCCATTCCTCCCACCTCACCATGAGAAATTCAGTCTTGCAAGAAATACACGCATCCTGACCACCATAAGAAGTAATCCAAGTGCTGTGATAGAAGTGTGTGCACAGAGAAATTATACATTGGGCAGGAGGGTGGGGTGTCAGCAGACTCATTTGAGTTTGGCCTCAAGGAATAGATGGTTAAGAGCTCACCAAAAAATGATAAGATGATAAAAGAATTTCTAAGCAGAGAGAAAAGCATGGGAAGATGGAGCAAAGATTTTGCATATTGTTTAAAGAAAGGATTTTTTTAAAGCTAATATCAGATCTTTTCACACACCTGCTTAAAACCTTCCAGTGCCTTCCCATTGCACCTGAACAAATAGGCTAGTCTCAGGATGACATGACCACTACCTACTTCATCTTAGACTGCTCTCTTTCTTGCTTGCTCTGCTCTAGCCCACTGGAATTCTTTCTGGTCTTAAAATACAGAAAGTGTATTCTAATGCCTTTCCATTTACTGTTCTCTCTCTTTTGAAAGTTCTTCCTCAATGCCTTCTTTTCTTTGAGATCTCATCCCAGATGCCACCTACACAAAGGAGTCTTTCCTGACCACTTAAATTAGACCTCTGACTGAAATCACTCTCTTAATTCCCTGTTTATTTTCTTCACAGCACTTGTCACCATTTGAAATTGTTTCTCTCCGCACTAGAGCATAAGCTTCTTAAGGGAGGCATTCAGTGCCTACAAGTTCCTGGCACAATGTATGAATTAAATAGATTAATTAAATGGCGATTAGAATATTGCATTGGTAGGCAGGGCACTCAAGAAGGCAGGCAGTAGATATAAAGGTAGATAAGACTAGTAGCAATGTTTATATAGCAATAATATCCACCAAATAATGAGTCATTTTCTTGGTATTGGGCCCATGCTAAGCTCATTACCTTGTTTAGCCCTCAGACTAATCTTGGGATATAATAATTATGAGCCCTCATTTAAAGATGAAGTATTTGAGAGATAGAGAGGATTTCAGTAATACATTAACTTTATATTGCTTCTAAAAGAATAACTAGTATTTGAACCCCTGTTCTTCTGACTCCAAAGACCAGATTAGACAATTACATAGAGAAGGGAGATTGAGCTAACATCACATTACTAGTCTGAGGGATCTTCTACAAGCATATGATTCCCACAGAAGGATACCTTTCAGGGCAAATTGTGGGAATGGGACAAGTCAAACTCAGTAGTAGATTCCACCTGTTGCGCTCAGGTAGCAAGAGATTCACTCTTTTCCTAAACTCCATGTATATGCACTATGGACAAACTATTAGGCCAATATATTCACTTTTACATTAAAATATCTAGAAATATCAGAAAAATTATTTTATTTAAATGAAATACTTGAAGAGACAGGGATTAATTCAGCTAATTCCCTGGACATTTCACTTATCATAGCCAAAAAATGACATTTTGTGTGTATATGTTCGTGCTTGTAGTTCTAGGTTCAAAATAAATTTGAGGTGACTCAGAAATCCATACAACACAAATGTAAATCAGCAAATAAAACAGAAAATGAAGACAAGAAATCACGGGTAGGAAAATGAAACAAAGTTTGAAGTAACGGTAGAAATCAATGCATGCCATAAGGTTCTGTACACTCATGAGAGGTGGACTTTAAAATTGATATCCCTACAAACCACAGCAAGCAAGGAACTGAGTAATCTTATGATTTTTAGAGTCCAAAAAATTAAAAACAAACAAACAAACCCAGTTTGTTGGGCAAAAATAAGCCAGTTACTCACAATTTTTCCTGGTCACAAAACCTGATTTTTTTTTTTTTTTTTTAGTATGCTTTGATAAATGTTTTATCACCACCTTTAGTGTATAAACATTAAAAATTTTTGTAAGGGCCGGGCGCAGTGGCTCAAGCCTGTAATCCCAGCACTTTGGGAGGCTGAGGCGGGTGGATCATGAGGTCAAGAGATCGAGACCATCATGGTCAACATGGTGAAACCCCGTCTCTACTAAAAATACAAAAAAAATTAGCTGGGCTTGGTGGCGCATGCCTGTAATCCCAGCTACTCAGGAGGCTGAGGCAGGAGAATTGCCTGAACCCAGGAGGCGGAGATTGCGGTGAGCCAAGATCGCGCCATTGCACTCCAGCCTGGGTAACAAGAGCGAAACTCCGTCTCAAAAAAAAAAAAAAAAAAAAAAATTGTAAGATTATTCTTACGGAGCCCCAAAATTTGGGCCAACAGCAGTATAATAAAGTGCCATTCTATAAAACTAACTCTATGAGGCATCAAGACAGTGCAGGCCATCTATGCAGCTCTCAGATTATCCAGATTGGTCCAAGGACAGGGAAACTAATGAGCCGAGTGTCCTCAGGCAGGCTTCTATTAATGTTATTTCTTGCAACTAGATTTCTATTTACAATAAAATAGAAAAGTACTTGGGGTTCCTTTTCATATCAAATTCCTAGAATACCAAAATAGATATTTCACTGTGGTAGCTCAAGGCATAATCCTGTATTCTTAACGGTCACATAACTGGAGGGTGGTTCTCATATGCTCTTTTGAAAATTAAGAAATCAACAAACTGTTGGGTAGGTGGCTAAAAAAGAACATCTAGATAGGGTGACGATTATTCACAGAAAAATATATAGGATCTGATCTTACGGCCTGAAAATTGGCATAGATTTGTAAAGTTTTCAGCTTTCAATTTTAAGTAAGACAATATATATTCTCTTCTAAGTAAAATTCAATTTTCAATGGAATTGTTGGCTACTGCATTGAGATGGCCAGCGGTTTTTCTATGCTTCAAAGAGACAAAATATCGATAATAACCACAGTCATCCCTTGGTATCCACAGGGGATATGTTCCAGGATATCCACCAAATACCAAAAATTGCAGACTCTCGAGTCTTTTATATAAAATCACATAGCATTTGCATATAACCCATACAAATCCTCCTATATACTTTAAATCATTTCAAGATTACTTATAATACCTAAATGCTATGTAAATAGTTGTTACGCTGTATTTTAAATTTTGTATTATAGTTTATTGTTATCTTTTATTGTTTTTTTCCTGAGTATTTTCAAGGTGTAGTTGGTTGAATCCATGGATGCAGAACCACAGATAGGGAGGCCCAACTGTATACATTCACTATTGAGTGCATTTGACCTGAGCTCTAAAACGCTTCTCTAAGAAAAGGAAGTCTGGAAAAGTTTCCTGTTCTGTGACTGTGTTTTAATAAATAAAAAGGCAGCTGCGATGGAGAGAAAGCAGCATATGGAATGAAAACCCTACAAGTAAATTATCTACAGAACGTTGCAATAATCCCCATAGCATGTACTTCCTAGAGAATGATAGGACATTTGTCAACACACATTGAGCAAATGATGGGAAAAGATTCCCATATATAATTTATTTCTCTATCAAGTTAAGTACACAAGTACCTCAACTGCGGTTGGCACAGACTAAATATTTAAAAGCTTCCCATAGTGCTCTGTGTCCTCATTGTTGCCACTCAGACAACACCAGGAAACAAGCATTTGCCTCTTCAGAGTCACTGCTCTTAGTCAACAAGCACCAGTCATTTTCTGCTGGCTATTAGTGATCTCTTTGGTCAAAACCAATTACAGAGAGACTTCAAGTTTTAAGGAATGTACCCATGTTATACTCATAAATGTGCTTTATTTTTAAATTAGTTAGGTGTAAAATTCCCCACAATTTTCCCTAGAGGCTTTTATCATAACATTTATATCACTTCAGTGTTCTGTGTGTGTGTGTGTGTGTGTGTGTGTGTGTGCGTGTGTGTGTCTCATAGAGGGAAACTACTTGAACGGTGAGCTTTCCTTGTTTGTCTTGGTACAACCAGCACCGATCACATAGTGAGTTCTTAAAAATTGACAGTGAATAAGTGAATGAATAAATGCAGAAAAATATTTTCTGTTTATGAAAATATTTAAACTTCGATTGTTTAATACCATCCCATCATCTCACTAATTCCCATATTGTATCCTCCTGAGCATGTCTAATTTAAATAATCAAAGATACATCAAGAGTATTCCATGCAATACATTCTGTGAGAGTTTGTATATTATCTCTCATTTGAAATCCAATCCTACTTACAAAATTGTACTTCATATGAACATTTTTTATAACATATCTACTATAAAAATGTACCAGATGTATCAAATTAAAACTGTGTAAAGTACCCTAAGTAGATTTGGGGGAAAAAATGGTTTTAGTCAAGTACATGGATACTGGCTTCTTACTAACTTGTTAGTAAGGTATGTAGGTATGACACAAAGCTACTTTCAAAAACAAAAATCACTGGGCTGGGAGTGATAGCTCACGCCTGTAATCCCAGCACTTTGGGAGGCTGAGGCAGGCGGATCACAAGGTCAGGAGATCTAGACCATCCTGGCTAACATGGTGAAACCTTGTCTCTATTAAAAATACAAAAAATTAGCTGGGCGTGGTGGCATGTGCCTGTAGTCCCAGCTACTTGGGAGGCTAAGGCTAGAGAATTGCTTGAACCCAGGAGGCAGAGGTTGCAGTGAGCTGAGATCATGCTGCTACACTCCAGCCTGGCTACAGAGAGGGAGACACAGTAAAAGAAAACAAACAAACAAAATAAACATTAACAAACAAACAAAAAATCACTCATTATTGACTTAGTTTTTCTAAGTTCTTTCAAAAGGAGAGAAAAATCTATGTAAATAGACACTAAGCATAATGTCAGTTGCTCTCTAATCAAGTAAGATATTGTGATGAGTTACAGAAGCAATACTTTTTCTTCCAAAAGTATTTGTACCCAAAGATGACCAAAGGAAGGAGGGAGGAGAGGAGGAAAGGAGGAAGGGGAAATCACTGAGTTCCTAATACTACTACTACTAAGTATGATCATCTTAATGTTAACAGTTAGCATTTAGTAAGGGCTTACTATGCAGCAGGCATTGTTACATTTCATTCATTATTATTAACATGTCCCTTTTAATAAAAAAAATACTGGTTTGAAGAGATCAAACAATTTCCCCAAGGTCCATATCCAACTGATGGTAAAGTTAGGAAGAAAATCCTGATGTGTCTCATTCTAAACCTGAGCAGATTCTCACTAGGCTATACTTCTTTCTGACCAATAATCTCACCCTATACTAAGGAAACAGCCAAATCCATGAGGCCTTGTCTCAACAGGGTCTCACAGAGTAGTAGGGAGGAGAAACAGGGAGAATGAGCTCCTGAAATGCCTAGAGTATGTCCTATCACATGCCCTAATCCAATCCAGGGGCTTTAAAAATGTAAATATATGATGCTAACTCTCAAATATATATCTCACATTGTATCTTTCACTGAGCTTCAGACATAGATTTAATTGTCCACTAGATATCCTTACTTGGATGTCTAATGTGCATCTCAAACCTGGTATGTCTGAAACAGAATTCTTGATTTTCTTTCTTCAATGGTACTAACCAGTCACTGAATCTAGAAACCTGGTAGTCATCTTTGGATCCTCTCTATCACATCCTACATTAAATATACAAGCAAGTTTGTTTGATACTATCTCAGAAATGTATCTTAAATCCAATCACTCTTGAGCTCTCTACCTTCAGCCCTCACCAGCTCTCCCCGAGACCTCTGCAGATACCTATTTTCTGGTCTCCTTTAAACCACCATTTTCTTTCTTCTGGGCCACTGCAGCAGTCTCTCCATAGCTTCTCTGCCCAAAGTCCTCCTTATCTTTCTCCTGGACCACTTCAGCAACTCTTTATTGAATTCTGTCTTCAGTCTTGCTTTTCCCCCCTCATAGCCTGATTCAGTCTATTCTTTTCCTAGCAGCTAAAGTGATATTTTAAACATAAATCAGATTCCAATCACTTTGTTTGTTGTAAATCTTCTAGTGGCTTTACATTAAAAATTCAAGGCAAAATCCTTACTGCAGACTTCCAAGTTCTACATCTCATCCAACTTGTAGCTATTTCACAGATCTCTTTCTTACAACTTGCCCACTCTGTTACACAGGCAATTTTGAAACATATATATGAAACACAGTCTAGCACATATTAAAATAATTAATAAACATCTATTAAATAAATCCTGTTTCTTCAGAGTCTGCACAAAGCCTAGCACATAATATTTAGCAAAAATATGTATTAAACCCAAATGAACATTATTATTAAATGGTAGGTGAATAAGAACATGTTTGGAACCAGCCAGTCTCAAGGTTACAAGTCCATTTTTAAAGCCCTATTCAAGGATGGTAGATAGTCCCAGTGTATTTGTCCATTTTCACACTGCTATAAAGAAATATCTGAATCTGGGTAATTCACAAAGGAAAGGGATTTAATTGACTCACAGTGCTACATGCCTGGGGAGGCCTCAGGAAACTTACAATCATGATGGAAGGGGAAGCAGGCACATCTTACATGGCAGCAGGTGAGAGAGAATGTGTGAAGGAGGAACTGTCAAACTCTTGTAAAACCATCAGTTATCATGATAACTCACTCACTATCATGAGAAATGTTTAAGGGAAACCACCCCATGATCCAGTCACCTTCCTCCCTTGACACATGGGGATTACAGGTCCCTCCCTTGACACATTACAATTTGAGATGAGATTTGGGTAGGGACACAGAGCCAAACCATATCACTGGGTAAGTGGGCTTACTCTGAAATCCTAACCCTTGTAGTACAGGGGCTACTAGAGAATTGTAAGCAAGTAAAAATGGTGATATTGAGTCTCAAACTATGGGAGAGGGAATGAATCTCCATTCATCTAGTCTGACTTTTCATTTTTGTTCTCATAATTAGCATCTTTGCCATGTAGCACCCAGCCTGGGCTTAACCTTTTCGAGTACCTGAAAAGTCACTGACACAGTTGCCGACGTTTTGCCTGTTTTATCAATTCTCCCAAATTATTTCTTCTCATTTGACTAAACCAGTGGTAAGACATTCAGAAAAAAGAAGGGAAGAGAAGGTACTTTCTGACCATCTATTGCATGCCAGTAACTGTGCTAAGTGCCTTACTCAACTTAGTTTATTTAATATTCTTAACTACCTGAAAATCCCCAATTGAAGTCTAGAAAGATGATAGGACTTGCCTAAAACTTAACTTGAACTGAGGCAATTTCTCAATTTTATGTGAAAAACAACCAACAAAAACACAATAAAACAAACAAAATACCACATAAATGTTAAGAGATTCCCAACAGGAAACTAGATGGTACACTCAAAATAGCTAATGTTCAAGGGCAGTTTACAAACCTAGACTGTTTTCAAAGATGCAAGCAAAGTGTAGAAGGACCTGAAGCTTATAATATTGTACCCAGAGGTTAGAGAACACCATGAGGTATAAAGGGAAAGGGGAAAGAGGGGCTACTAGGCTCTGGAAGCTTAGCAGTCACTTTAGGTTAATAGCAACTATGACTTTCAACCAAAGGACGCAGCCAGCCTTTATGACCCCCAGTGAGGAAAATGAAGAAATAAATAGCACAACTTTGTTTCTCCCTCCCTCTGATTTTTTATAGGTACCCCGATTGGCTGAAAACACAGGTCGAGACAGTCTATGAATATGTTCCACATAGGTCTGCCTTGGGGCAGGGTGGAAGATAGAGATAATGGAAAAAGTTAGAGAGGGGAATAGGACAGACAATGGAATATATGCTCCATACCCACTTAAAGAAGTTCATGGAAGGCTTTAAATAAACTAGAATTTGGATTACATTTCTTTGTCTAAATTGCCATATTGTATGTTTTAATCTGCCAATTCTTGTTTTGTTCACCATAATGCTTGAAAAAAAAAGATTCTCTTTAAATGATTATTATTTTGCAATTACAGTCCAATTTAATAAAAATTATGCACTTTTCATATTATCTTCTCTGAAAATTCCTTTGTGGTATTTCATGAACATCCCATAGTTTTTCCAGAGCATTTATATATAGCCTTTTAAAATTGTTTCTCTAAAACAATTAGGATTTCATTATTATATTTGAAATTTTAATATAGTCATTATAATGTCAAAGGAAACTTCTCTGAGACACATTCATATTTTCATATTAATAGAAGTGCTATTATAATGTTAATAGAAAAATGGGTTTAATCAATTACTTAATTCATTCAATAACTGCATACTACCCTAAAAATCAAGGGAATATAAAACAAACAACTCATCTGAACAACAAAAAAAGGATTGTGCTTTGGAAACATTCAAGGTATATTCAATAATTTTAAATAACTGTAATCTAGATTGAATAATTCCATAAATGTACAAAGAACATGCCATATAAAAATGACTCAATTCCTGGAGTCAGACATCCTAGCTTTACCGTTTCCTAGCTGTTTGATTTTGCAGTGTCTTAAAGTCTCTGAGCCTCAGTTTCTTTGTCTACAAAATGGGTGAATTAATTTGAATCTCATAGGGTTGTTTGAGAATTGTGGTAAACAAAATATGTAAGGATTCTACTACAGTGCTTGACACATTGAAGATGCTCAGGAAATAGGAGGTAATATCTGTTAATTTTTATTCTCAAATAGGGCTTATAACACATATCCTTGCCTCCCTTTCAACTTAAGGGTATCTTTTACATCATCTCTCACTCCCAGAGCCTGAAACTAGCCCAGGGCAAGAAGTCCTCTGCTTCTTCCCCTCTGGGCTCTGCCCCATCATTCTTTATTCCCTAAGAAAAAGGCACTCACCAAGCCAAAGTATTTCACCCTCCAAATGTATTTTACCAAGTCTTAGCATAGTAAAGGAAAAAGCCAAAGGTTTTTTATACCTCCAATAGAAAAGAAACCACTCCCAATTCTGATGCACTCTAAGACCCAAGGCAGAGGCAGAGGAGCTAGAGATATAAACTTGAAAATGTCAATCCATGAAGAGTAATGACCTTTTCCACATGTTTGGCACAGTCCTTCCCTAAGGAAGTTGGCATTAAAAAAGGTGGTTGGATTTAGGAGCAACAGTAGGTATCATCACTCCAATTTCAAAAGTTAGAAAACAAGATCAATGTCAAACCAGACTCTGATTAAGAGGACGGCCACAGAAGCAGATGCCAAGGATGTTAATCTCTAAGATGTGTTCAACATAAATGAAAGTATAATGAGACGATGATACAAACTGCATGTAATGGAACTATCCACTATATGGACTTAGAAATAATGCCTTGTAAACTGCTGGGGTAGATGTGTATGTAGGAGAGAAGACCCCCATGCCTAAGTTACAACAAATTTTTACTAATTGGATAGAGGGGAAAGGCAAGCCCTTAGTTTCAAGCTTTCATTTTGCTGAGAGGATTTTACAAATTTTGGGCCAATGGACTGATACAGTCCATTCTAAAACTGCTAATAAAGACATACCCAAGACTGGGTAATTTATAAAAGAAAGAGGTTTAATGGATTCACAGTTCCACATGGCTGAGAAGACCTCACAATCATGATGGAAGGTAAAGAAGGAGCTAAGGCATGTTTTACATGTGGCAGGCAAGCCAGCTTGTACTGGGGAACTCCCATTTATTAAACCATCAGATCTTATGAGACTTGGTCACTACCACAAGAACAGTATGGGGTAAACTGCTCCCATGATTCACTTATCTCCACCTGGCCCTGTCCTTGACATGTGGGGATTATTAAAATTCAAGGTAAGATTTGTGTGGGGACACAGCCAAACAATATCACTGAATTTTTCACAGAGCAGAAACCATGTCCAGTAACCCAGGATCTTCCTTTTGGCCTCTTTCCTCCTGCAGCATTCAGACTCTTCTGTAGACTAAACTATTGACAAAAATACATTGAAAATATCAGATTAGAGGGGTTCCAAATCAATGATTGGCTTAAGACAGCCACACACTTCATCGGAGCTTAATAGCTATTAAGTGATGGGTCTGAGACCATCATTTTATCCCTCTTGACTCCAAATTCTAAGTTCTCTTCACTTACCTACTATCAATTTCAAGGTGTGATGGTTTAATTTTGTTGTTGTTGTTGTTAATTTGACTGAGCCAAGGGATGTTGATAGCTAGGGAAACATGATTTCTGAGTATGTCTGTCAGAGTATTTTCAGAAGAGATTAGCATTTGAATTGGTAGACTGAGTAAAGAAAATAACCAATGCAGGTGGACATTACGGCATCTGCTGAGGATACAGTAAAACAAAAAAGTGGAAGAGCAAATTTGCTTTCTCTGCTTGAGCTGAAACATCCAACTCCTCCTGCCTTGGACATTGCCATTCCTGGTTCTTAGTCCTTGCCTTTAGAGTGGGACTTCATTCTCTTGCCCCAATTCTCAGGCCTTTGGACTTAGACTGGGATTACACACTCAGCTTCCCTGACTCTCAGACCTTTGGGTTTGGACTGAATTACATGGCCAGCTTTCTTGGTTCTCTAGCTTACAGATAGCAGCTTGTGGAACTTGTTGGACTTCATAATCATATAAGCCAATTACTATAAAAATATCTATTGAGGGGTTCAGTCAAGATGGTGGACTAGAAGCACTCTTGTGTGCTGCTCTCATGGAGAGGAAACAAAAGGAAACAAAAGGGCTAGTGAACATTGACTCTGCAGGGCAGTCATCTGAGAAACCATGTTGGAATCCATCAAGGCAGCAGGAGAGCACAAAGAGCAGAGAGTAGTGAATCTGGGTACCAGCCTGTCTGGGCTCAGTGCAGAGCCAGGAAAACTTCTCCAACAGAGGAAATGGTGAGTGAGTGAGAGCCCCCTGGGGGATTCATACTCTCCACAGGGACCTGTGAAAAATTAAAAATGGGAGACCCCTATTCTTCCGCCACTACATTTCTATACTGGGGCAGAGAGCCACCTGGTATTTTATGGAGGCAACTCTTGAGTCCAAGGGGACTGCTATACTCTTGGGCCCCAGAGCAGATCAGCACTGGTGTTATCACTGCATTAGAGGCTGCAGTCACAGTGAGTTTGCAGTAAGATTGCTCCACTGCTTTGTTAGACAAGGATTGGTGCTGGCCTCCAGCCCAGTGGTCTCACTTCTGTATGAACTCAGTCAGTGGCTGGAAGCACCCAGACAATAAGGCAGATGACCACTCCCTACCCCAACCTTTGGTAGCCAGGCAGAGGTGAATAATAATACCTGCTGGAGCTTCTAGCCCACTGGTCCTGCTTCTGTGTGAATTCAGCCAGTGGTCTGAGCCTCCTGTTGTCCTGAGAAATATGCAGACAACAGGGCAGGCAGCCTTGCCTCCTCCCGCTGCTAGGAGCCAGACTAGCAACACCTGCAAGAGCTTTCAGTCCAGAGACTACCTAGACTCAGCTGGCAGCTGCAGCCTCATGTTGTCCCAGGAAAGAAGGAGGGGTAACCCCAACGACCCCTGCTGCTGGTAGCTAGGTGGGCAATGCCTTCTAGAACTTCCAGCTCAGTGGTCCCTCCTCTTTATAAACTCAGCTGGATGTCACAGCCTCCTGGTGTCCTAGGAAACACCTGGACAGCAGAGCAGCTGTCTACCACCCATCCTACCACTGGTAGCCAGCCAAGCTACATCTGCTAGAGCTTCCAGACCAGCAGTCCTATTCCTGCTTAAATTTGCCAAGGGGTGCAGGCTCCTGTTGCCACAGAAACAACTAGACAGCACAGTGGGCAACTCCACTCACACTTGCCTCTTGTAGCCAGATGGGTCACACCTGCTAGAACTTCCAGTCCAGTGGTCCTGCCTCTGCCTGAACTCTGTGGGCAGGCACATCCCGTATTATCCCAGGAAGCACTCAGACAGCAGATTAGGGCTGACCCAGCAAAGATGCAGCCTGCCTGCCAACTGTAGCCCCTGCCTGAGGGAGTCCCATGGACCAGAACATCTAAACAAAGAAATACAAGCATGAAGACAGTAATCAGGGGAAGCTTCTTCAAGACCTAGGAATGGTCTAGAATTGAGGCCAGTCAATTAAACTCCACCTTATACCATAATCAAATTACCAAATCACAAGGGCATCAGAGAAGGTAAAAGAAAAAAAAGCCACCCACCATCACCAAAAAACACACACCCAAAGAACAGCAGCTTCAAATATTGAAGGAACATCAGCCCACACAGATGAGAAAGAAGTACTGCAAGAACTCTGGCAAGTCAGAGCCATAGTGTCTTCTTACAGCCAAACAACTGCACTAGGTATCCAGCAATGGTTCTTAATGAGGCTGAAATGTTGGAAATAGAATTTCAGAATATGGAAAGGAATGAACATCATCAATATTCAAGAGAAAGTTGAAACTCAATCCAAAAAAGTTTCAGGACTACAATAAAATGATGTAAGAGATAAAAGACGAAATGGTCATTTTAAGAAAGAACTAAAGTGAACTAATAAAGCTGAAAAACTCACTTCAATAATTTCATAATACAATCACAAGTACTAGAAGAACTGATCATGCTGAAGAAAGATTCTCAGAGCACAAAGACTGGTTCTCCAAAATGACTCAGTCAGACAAAATTCAGAAAAATCAATAAAGAAGAATGAACAAAACATCTTAGAAATATGGAATTACATAAAGAAATGAATCTACGACCGGGCGCGGTGGCTCAAGCCTGTAATCCCAGCACTTTGGGAGGCCGAGGTGGGTGGATCACGAGGTCAAGAGATCGAGACCATTCTGGCCAACATAGTGAAACCCCGTCTCTACTAAAAATATAAAAAATTAGCTGGGCATGGTGGCGCGTGCCTGTAATCCCAGCTACTCAGGAGGCTGAGGCAGGAGAATTGTCTGAACCCAGGAGGCGGAGGTTGCAGTGAGCCAAGATCATGCCATTGTACTCCAGCCTGGGTAACAAGAGCAAAACTCCGTCTCAAAAAAAAAAAGAAAAAAAAAGAAAAAAAGAAAAAGAAAAAGAAAAAAGAAATGAATCTATAACTCACTGGCATATCTGAAAGAGAGGGAGAGAAATCAAGTAACTTGGAAAGCATATTTGAGGATACCATTCACAAAAATTTTCCTAACCTCACTAGACAGGCCAACATTCAAATCTAGGAAATGCAGAAAACCCCTGAGAGATGCTATACAACATGACCATCCCTAAGACACAGATTCTCCAAAGTTGGAATGAAAGAAAAAACATTAAAGGCAGCTACAGAGAAGGGACAGGTCACCTATAAAGGGACCCCAACAGGCTAACAGAGGACCTTTCAGCAGAAACCCTACAAGCCAGAAGAGATTGAATGCCTCTATTCAGCATTCTTAAAGAAAATAAATTTTACTTAACAATTTTATATTCAGCCAAACTCAGCTTCATAAGCAATGGAAAAATAAGGTCTTTTTCTGATAGGCAAATAGTAAGACAATTTATTACCATCCAATTTGCTTTACAAGAGGTCCTTAAGGGAGTGCTAAATATGGAAAGGAAAGACTGTTACTGGCCACCCAAAAACACACAAGTATATAGACCATTGACACTATAAAGCAGTCGTCCCCAAACTTTTTACACAGGGGGCCAGTTCACTGTCCCTCAGACCGTTGGAGGGCCGCCACATACTGTGCTCCTCTCACTGACCATCAATGAAAGAGGTGCCCCTTCCTGAAGTGTCGCGGGGAGCTGGATAAATGGCCTCAGGGGGCCGCATGCGGCCCGTGGGCCGTAGTTTGGGCCGTAGTTTGGGGACGCCTGCTATAAAGCAACCACACAATTAAGTATTCACAATAACTAGCTAACAATGTGATGACAGGATCACACCTGCACATATCATTATTAACCTTGAATGTAAATGGGCTAAAGGCCCTGATTAAAAGACACAGAATTGCAAAAAGAAGCAAGGCCCAACTCTATGCTGTCTTAAAAAGCAAACAAACAAAAACCTATATCATATGCAATGACTCCCACAGGCTCAAAGTAAAAGGACTGAGCAAAATCTATGAAGCAAACAGAAAAAAGGAGGAGTAGCTATTCTAATTTCAGGCCAAAAAAAAAAAAAAAAAAAAAAAAAAAGCGGGGGGGACTTTAAATCAACAATGAATAAAAAAGTGCCCTTCTTTGGACACTATGTATTCAATGCAACAAGAAGTTTTAGCTATTCAATTCAATTCAATAAGAAGTTCTGGCAATATTAAATATATATACACCAACACAGTAGTACCCTAATTCTTAGAGTAAAAGCAAGTTCTTAGAGACCTATAAAGAGACTTAGCTAATCATACAAGAATAGTGGGAGATGTCAACATCCCACTGACAATATCAGACAGATGATCAAGGCAGAAAATCAACGAAGATACTCAGGACCTGAACTCAACATTTGACTAAATGGGCCTAAGAGATACCTATAGAACTTTCCAAATAAAAACAACAGAATATACATTCTTCTCACCTGCACATGGTACATGTTCTAAAACTGACCATATCATTTGGCATAAAATAATCCTCAGCAAATTTTTAAAAAATCAGAGTTATACCAAACACATTCTTGAATACAAGCACAATAAAAATAGAAATCAATACTGAGAAAATTTCTCAAAACCATACAATTACATAAATATTAAACAACCTGCTCTGAATGACTTTCTGGTAAACAGTGAAACTAAGGCAGAAATCAAGAAATTCTTCCAAATGGATGAGTACCAAGATACACCATCTCAGAATCTCTGGTACACAGCTGATACAGGGTTAAGAGAGAAGTTTACAGCAACAAATGCCCACATCAAAAAAGTTAGAAAGATCTAACTAACCACCTTACATCACATCTAAAGAAACTAGAGAAACGAGCAAACCAAACCTGAAGCTAGCAGAAGACAAGAAATAACCAAATTCAAAGCTGAATGGAAGGAAATTGAGATGGAAAAAAAAAAACATTCAAAAGATCAATGGATATAAGAGTTGGTATTTTGAAAGAAAAAATGAGATTGATAGACTGCTAGATAGGCTAATAAAGAAAAAAGGTATCCAAATAAACACAATCAGAAATGATAAAGGAAACATTACCACTGACCTTGCAGAAAAAATCCTCAGAAACATTACCACTGACCTTGCAAAAAACCCTCAGAAACTATTATTAACACCTCTATACACACAAGCTAGAAAATCCACAATAAATGGATAAATTTCTTGAAATATGTATATAAGATTGAACAAGGAAGAAACTGAATCTCTGAACAGAACAATAATGAGTTTTAAAATGGAATCAGTAATAAAATGTCTACCAACCAGAAAAAGTCCAGGACCAGATGGAGTGACAGCCAAATTCTACCAGATGTATTAAGAAAAGCTGGTACAATTCCTACTGAAGCTATTCCAAAAATTTGGGGAGGAGGGACTCCTCTCTAACTCATTCTATGAGGCCAGCATCATCTTGGCCACCAAAACTTGGCAGATATGCATGTGTGTGCATGTGCACACACACACAAACGCACACACATACACTAAAGCTTCAGGCCAATATCCTTGATGAAAACTGATGCAAAAGTCTGCAACAAAATACTATCAAACCAAGACCAGCAGCACATCAAAAAGCTAATACACCATGATCAAGCAGGGTTTACTCCTAGGATGCAAGGTTGGTTCAACATATGCAAATCAATTAATATGATCCACCATATGCAAATCAATTAATATGATCCACCATAATATGAACAGGAGTCAAAACAAAAACTATATCATTTCAACAGATGCAGAAAAGGCTTTTGATAAAATTCAAATTTAACATTTTTGTTAAAAATCCTCAACACAATAGGGATTGAAGGAACATACCTCAAAATAATGACATCCATCTATGACAAATATACAGCCAACATACTTAATGGGCAAAAGCTGGAAGCATTCTCTTTGAGAACCAGAACAAGGTAAGAATGCTCACTCTCACCACTCCTATTTAATATAGTACTAGAAGTCCTAGCCAGAGCAATCAGTAAGAGAACAAAATAAGACACCCAAATAGAAATAGAGGAAGTTAGACTATCCCTGTTTGCAGACTAGATGATTCTATACCTAGAAAATCCCATAGTCTCTTTCCAAAAGCTCTTAGATCTGACAAACAACTTCAGCAAAGTTTCCAAACAAAATCAATGTACAAAACTCAGTAGCATTTTTGTGCAACAACAATGTGCAAGCTGAGAACCAAATCAAGAATGCAATCCCATTCACAACAGCCACAAAAGAATAAAATACCTTGGAATATAGATAACCAGGGAGATGAAAGACATCTACAATGAGAATTGCAAAACACTGCTCAAAGAGATCAGAGATGATGCAAACAAATGGATAAATATACCATGCTCATGGATAGGAAAAATCAATATTGTTAATGTGGTCATAGTTTCCAAAGCAATTTACAGATTCAATGATATTCCTATTGAACTACCAATGCCATCACTTGCAGAATTAGAAAAAAAAACTATTTTAAAATTCATGTGGAGCCAAAAAAGAGCTCAAATAGCCAAGGCAATCCTACGCAAAAGGAACAAAGCTCAAGGCATCATGTTACCTGACTTCAAATATACCACAAGGCCACAGTAAGCAAAACAGCATGGTACTTGTACAGAAACACACATAGACCAATGGAACAGAACAGAGAACCCAGAAATAAAGCTGCACACCTGCAACCATCTAATCTTTGACAAAGTTGACAAATACAAGCAATGGGAAAAGGAACTCTATTCAATTAGTGGTGCTGGGATTACTGGCTAGCCATACACAGAAGATTGAAGCCAGATCTCTTCCTTACACCATATACTAAAATCAACTCAAGATGGATTAAAAACTTCAATGTAAAACCTAAATTATAAAAATTCTAGAAGATAACCTAGGAAATACCATTCTGGACCTATGACCTGGAAAAGATTTCGTGACGAAAATGCCAAAAACAATTGTGACAAATCAAAAATTGACAAATGGGAAAAATTAAAGAGGTTCTTCACAGCAAAGAAAACTCAACAAAGCAACCAGACAATCTACAGAATGGGAGGAAATATTTGCAAACTATGCATCCAACAAAGGTCTGACATCCAGAATTTACAAGGAACTTAAACATATTAACAAACAAAAAACAAACAACAACATTGAAAAACTGGCCAAAGGACATGAAGAAGCATACCAAAAAATGTTGACTATCACTAATCATTAGAGAAAGGCAAATAAAAATAAGATACCATCTCACACCAGTCAGAATAGTTATTATTAAAAAGTAAAAAAATAAATAAATAACAACTTTGGCAAGGTTGTGCAGAAAGGGAAATTCTTATACACTGCTGGTGTAAATGGAAATAGTTCAACTATTGTGGAAAGCAGTATGGTGATTCCTCAAGGAACATAAAACAGAATTATAATTCAACCCCAAAATCCCATAATTGGGTATACACCCAAACAAATATAAATCATTCTATCATAAAAACACGTGCACGCTTATGTTTGTCTCAGCATTATTCACAATGGCAAAGACATGGAATCAATCTAAATGCCTGATAGTGGTTGACTGGTTAAGACAATGTGGTACATACACATCATGGAATACTATGGAGTCATAAAAATGAACAAAATCATATCCTCTGCAGTAACATGGATGGAGCCAGAGGCCATTATTTAAGTACTAAGAACTAACACAGGAACAGAAAACCAAATACCACATGTCCTCATTAATAAGTGGGAGCTAAACATTGAGTACACATGGACACAAAGATGGGAACAACAGACACTGTGGCCTACTTGAGCATAGAGGATGGGAGAAGGGAGAGGACAGAGAAACTACCTATTGGATACTATGCCTATGACATCACTTAGGTAATAAAATAATCTGTACACCAAACCCCCACAACACGCAATTTACCTATATAACAAACCTGCACATGCACCCCTGTACCCAAATAAAAGTCAAAAAACCAAAAAAACAAGTGAATACACATCTATGCATCCTATTGGTCTGTTTCTCTGGAGAACTCTGCCTAATACAAAGAAAATTCAAAATCTTAGGATAAAGGATAATGTTTTTGGAGGGTGTGAACTCAGGAAGTGAAGAGAGAAAGACTTACAAGGCAAGTCCAGAACATGTTTGTTGAGCTAACTCCTTAGGCCAATAACAGAGCCACCTCTATCCAAACGTTCTGTTTGTCCCATGCTTGGAGCATCTTACTATTCCCCCTACTTCAGTAGCCTCAACAAACTTGCTTCCACCTTTTCAGTTTCTTCCTTGAGCCTCATTTTCTGAATCTGACCAAAAAGAATAATATTTTATGGTTATTACAGATATTAAACATATGTAAAGCATCTAGACTAGTACCTGTGTAATAAAAGTTGTAATTATCAATTTTGTTCTTGTTTCTCCTTCTAACACCATTAGCAGACTACCTTGGAATTTTGTTTTTATACCTGCCTTTCCCAGTAGACTGTGAGCAACTTAGTGGCATGGGGTCCACATCAGTTCACCTCTGTATCTTAGCTCTTAGCACAGCGCTTGGTAGAGAGAAAATTTTCAAATATTTGTTGAAGGAATGAAAAAGTGAATGGCTTTCTCCTTTTCTGAACACTGTTCTGCCAGGCCCAACTGCTTGCAGTTACATGAATGGCACTTGAAATTTGCTCTTCAGAGGACAGTGGTAAAGGAGGCCTTTGGTAAAGATGACCTTTAGGTTTTGGTTCCATTCAGTCGCCTTTTTCTCCTTTTATTTCACAGAAAGAGAAACTGGATAAGACATCAAGGGAAAGGATATAAAATCCTGGAAAGCCTAGAGGCAATTTGCACCTCCCCAAATTGCTCTGAGGTCCTTAGATTACAACTAATTATCACCACTAATTAGGGCTGCTCTTCAGAGAGGCAGAAATAGTGTCCTGTAGAGAGCACACCATGTTCCTTAAAGAGAAATTCCAACGGGACAGATGTCAGTCCCCTCCCAGTATCTTTTGCTGATGAGGAGACTCTAGTCTGCTTCAGTGACTGACCCAGAGACTAACTGCCTGGATTGGCAAGATAATAATGACAAAACAACACAATGCACCTTTAAAGTGTTTTGAAATTTAAGAAGTGCTTTTATTGCCAATGTCTTACTAGGTTCTCACACAAGTCATATAACAGAAATAAGATTTATTAATTCACTTTAGACCTATCTTGTGCAATTCGCTTGGCTAAGCACTGAAAATACATGCCATTACAGTACAGTGTAAGCAGTACTATAAATAAAAGTATAGGTAACTATGCTAAAAATTATCTTCATATTATGTGATTCTGTGACTAGAAGACTTGGAGAATGTAGTATCTGACTATCATAGCAAATGCACTAATGTAATATCTCCAACATAAAAAAAGCAAACAAATCCACAGAAATTAAATAACTTGTTCATGGTTGTATAATAAGTAGAGAGCCAAAATCAAAACCTAGGTTCTTTAACTTCAAATCTCTGGCTTCTTATGAGAAAGGATCTCTATTCAATATACAATTTGCCTCTACAGCTTTCCTAAAAATGTTTGTCTAGCCTCTGCTTGAATACATGTAGTCACAAAAGCTTACCACTTCATAAGGTAGCCCATTTCATCATAGAATAGAGCTCATCTTTGAAATTTTCTTGTTTAACAGAAATAGCAATGGGGAGGAAATACTGTGTTTAAAGAAAGAGGGGGCTTGGGTATGGTTGTGGATACAGAAAGTGTGACTTTTCAGATAGTTTTGTGAGCTAGACAGAAAATAGAGCTCTGGCTACATTGAAAAGGATGGAATAGACCAAGACTTGATACAGATGCAGAGCAACCAGAATTCTCATACAGTGAGGCAGAAGTGTCAATTGGTAGTACTGGCACTATTTATAAATTGGAACATATGGGTGGTAAGTTGAACAGTACCCCCCCCCCCCACTACATATGTCCACATCCTAATCCCTAGAACCTGAGAATATTACCTTATATTGCAAATGGGATTTCACAGGTGTGATTAAATTAAGAATCTTGAGATGGGGATATTGTTCTGAATTATCTGGATGGGTCTGATTTAATCACAAGGGTTCTTTTAAGAGTGAAGGTGATGCAAAGACAGAAGTAGAGAGAGATTTGAAGATGCTATGTTGCTGGCTCTGAAGATGAAAGAAGGGACATGAGCCAAAGAATGTAAGGGTTATGTAGCTGGAAATGAAAAGCAAAAAGTTTCTCCCCTGGAGCCTTCAGAAGGGAACTGGCCCTGTCAACAATTTGATTTTAGCCCCGTAAGTCTCATTTTAAACTTCTGATCTTCAGAAATGTAAAATAATAAATTTGTGTTGTTTTATGCCACTAAATTTGTATAGTAGCAATAAGAAACTCATACAATATACATACTTGTTGACTAATTCTACTCCTAGATATGGGCCCAACAGAACTGCATACATAGGCATACCAAAAGACATAGAATAATATTTTTACAACACCATTTATAATACACACAATTAGAAAGTTCCAAAATTCTACCAACAATATAATGGGTAAAATAATTGTGGAATTAAGTCAGCATAGTCTTAGTGGAAGGGGAGCACAAACAGGGTTTCTGAGATAGACAGTGACGTTGTTTCTCAGTCTGGGTGCTGGTGAGAGTGATGTGCTCAGATCATGAAAATTCATCAGGTTATATACTTATTATATATGTACTTTTATGTCTGTCTAATATACTTAAAAAAAGAACAACACTGATGCACCTGGACTCTCTGGAGGTCACCCCTGAAGGTCATACAACCACTGTTTGGGGAAAAGATTAGAAAGTCTTTGGCTCTAGACAATTTTTTTGTTTGCTATTTGAGACAAGAATCTTGCTCTGTGCAAGATTGTTGGAGTGCAGTGGCACAATCTTGGCTCCTTTCACCTCTAGCTCTGAGGTTCAAGCTATTCTTGTGCCTCAGCCTCTGGGGTAGCTTGGATTACAGGCATGCACCACCACATCTGGCTAATTTTTATATTTTTAGTACAGACAAGGTTTTACCATGTTGGCTAGGCTGGTCTCAAGCTCCTGTACTCAAGTAATCTGCACACCATGGCTTCCCTAAGTGCTGGGATTACAGGCGTGAGCCACCGTGCCAGCCTCTATACAATTATTTAATAAGGTAAAAGTCTTTCATTCTGTTACTTAGGCACAGTCCTATTATGGACCACCTGATTCTCCCAATTGAAAAATTCAGAATATGTGCTGTAATGGAAGTATGACATTGCTTCTTCAAGACAGAGGTAGCTTTGTTGTAGTGGATGACCATGGATCTGGGAGGGAGGAGATACAGGCTTGAACTGTGGTGCTGTTACTGACTTACTATGGTATAACAAATCACTTCATTCTGAGATCATCTGCAAAATGAGAGAGTATAGGATTAACTACAATCTGTAAGAAATAAACATGATATGTAAAAACTCCCAGCCCCACTCTGTGACTGGCTATAAAGAAAATTGGAATATATGTGTTCTATCTGAAAAAGGGAGGAAGATTTCACTCAGAAATGCATGTAGAGTAGAGGAGACGTAGTTATGTCTCAGCCCTTGTTGTCTGATCAAACTGTACATAGAAGACTCAAGACAGCACTGAGAAAATCCCAGAGCCTGATCTGATTTAGGACAGGGCTGGAGCAGCCTGAGATATGAGAAGAGATGTGATCTGAGGATAGGAAAATGCCAGAAGAGTAACAGGAATCATATCTAAAGGGCAAAAGTGTGGTGTAGCCACAGCAATAGGTCAGGAAGCAGGGATTCTAAGAGGTATGTAAGAAATAGAGCAATGAGTAGGCTAAGGTAAAGGTTTCAGGACCCAGGCTGTGAAGAGCTCTCCAGGGCCAGGAGTTCACTGCAACCTGGCATTGACCTAATGACATGAGGGTGGTCATAGAGTTTAAAGGGGCACCACTGGACTAGAAAATCTGGACTATTAAGAGTTTCAGCAGGGAGGCTTCTCTTTAGCGAAACCCTTCCCAGGTGAAGCTGGAGCTTGGCACACACTGCGTTTCTCCCAAATGTAGTTTTAGGCATTCACAGACTAAGTAAAAGTTCAAAAACCTATTTTGATACATGGCACTATGTTATCTAATGGTTTTCTGTTCTTTCTACGGCCTTTTTGCTGTGTGTCTGTTTAGCTATTGATTTTAATTATGGAATATAATTTCCAGCATGAGGTCTCAAGGTAGCTCCCTCCCATGGGCCAAGCTCTTGCTAGAGCCTCCCAGAGGAAGGCAAATGGGAAAGCAGTGTGGCTTAGAGTTACGTGCTATTCCTTACAAAGGACACAATGGTTCACTGCTTCAGTTGGATGCTTCTCCACTATCCCACTTAACTTGAAGTAGGAATGAAATGTGGGAATAGAAATACTGCTCAGCTGCTGGGCTCATTTCAGCAAAGAGAAAAAGAACTTGCAAAGCAGAGCCTGAAACCAGGTATATGGTACATCTAAACTGTGAGAGAGGCACTCAGTTTACCAAAAGTTCAGGTCTGATAATAATATTCACATATGAGACACACACATACATCATAGCCTCTTGAGGCAAAGTGCATAATTGTAGAAAGTCATAAAGTGTAAATCTGGAAATTGGGTTCTCATTCCAGCTCTGTCACTAACTACTAATAGGACCTTATATAAGCAACTCCATGTATCAGCACCTCAATCTCCTAAGCTGCAAAACAAGATCATTTGATTCAACATTTCTTCCTCTGTGCCAAGTATTGTGCTATGTGGTTTCATTTAATCACCATAATAACTTTCCCACATAAACATTATAATCCAATTACCTTGGGCCATGAAACTACTTCTTTTTTGTACTTGTCAGTCCATACTATAATTTATTTGTGTAATGACTGCCTCTCACCCTAGATTGTGATACCTTCAGAGCAAAAGTGGGTCTGATTTAATTCTATGTCCCTAGGGTCTAGGACTTGTCAGAGTAAGACACAGGCAAGAAGAAAAGAGGCTGTTAGAGATGAAAGTCAAACTGAAAACTGACTTTACTGAAATACAACCCAGGAGCAGAAAGTCATGAGAAGGCCCCATGGCTTTGGCTTCTTCTATAACAGAACAGCAAGTTTCTATCTGTCTGTCTCTTTAATATGTGCACACACATTCACACACACACTCACACTCTCTCTCTCTCTCTCTCTCTCTCTCTCTCTCTCTCTCTCATTCTAAGGTATGGGCAGGAACAATCCAGGTTCTGTCAGTCAAGGTCAGTACTAACAGTGTTATTTACTGGGTACGATGTGAGGAAGCTTGCAGCAGGTCAGGTTCTCCATGAAGCAAAAATTGAAGTGGAAATTAGCACTCAGGATGTTTAAGGAATGCTCCTTGGTTCAAACCTGAAAAAGTAAACTGTGATGTAAAACCATGGGTACCCTTGCTATACACCCTTAGGGAGCTCTGGAGCTAGAATGGCTTCTCAGAATTGTCCCACGTTGGTCTGAGATAACCAGGCCTTTATACTCCTTCCTATATGAATTAGTCATTGGATGTAGAATCCCCAGGAAGGAACACAACATTGGCTGGTTAGGTCTCCACATATGAAGCAATCCCTGAAGAGGCTTACAGCTGAAGGCTGTCTACTGAGTGCAGTTCCAGGAACTGGGGCAATATGTTGTCCTTGAAGGAGAATCTGGATAGTGCATCATAGTATCTACCACAGATCTCAGGGTTACCAAATCTGGACTGGCAATGGATAAGAGGCATAAGGTTCCGATAAGACTAGATAGCTAGTAGAGAGGAATCGGTGAACATATGTCAAGTCAAACAGCCAAGGATCCTGGAGGTTGCATGACTAGGCTACGGATGCTAAGTCCAAGTTTGCAATGGCTGAGTCTAGGGAATCAGGCAGTATCCACAGGGTCAGGCAGGGCTCAACTAACACAGCAGAAACAGTTTTAAAACCACCAGCTAAGAAGGCTCCAGGAAGTAACACCAAGGAACTGGGAAAGAAGAAAACTATTATTATTATATGAAGGCCCTACTCTGTGCTAGGCATTTTACATAATTTATCTCTTTTCTATCTAATAACTCCAAGTTCAGATGCTATATTTCACCATGTTACAGATAAGGATGCTGAGGCTTATAAGATTTCAGTAAGGTGACTTAATCAGTAAATGGTAGAGCTGACATTCATCAAAGGTCCAAATTCATGTCTAGGAGGAAAGGACAACTCAATGAGCCTGGGTTCCAGGGCAGAGTTTCTTATGTGTATGAGACACTCTAGTCCTAGCTGAAAGAAGACTCAGACCTACATGTTCTGTGTGACCTTGTGTGAATCATCCATCTATGGGTCTCAGTTTTTTCTCATGTTTCAAATTAGTCATCCATCTATGGGTCTCAGTTTTTTCTCATGTTTCAAATTAAGAGTGAAATGAATGACTTCTAAATAACTTTTTAGTTCTTTTTTTTGAGACAGAGTTTCACTCCATCACTCAGGCAGGAGTGCAGTGGCATGATCTTGGCTCACTGCAACCTCCACCTCCCAGGTTCAAGCTATTCTCTGTGCCTCAGCCTTCTAAGTAGCTTGAATTATAGGAGCATGGCACCACCCCTTGGCTAATTTTTTTGTATATTTATTAGAGATAGGGTTTCACCATGTTGGCTAGGCTGGTCTTGAACTCCTGACCTCAAGCCTTGGCCTCCCAAAGTGCTGGGATTACAGGTGTGAGCCACCATGCCTGGCTTAAGGAACTTTTTAGCTCTAAACATCTATATATATGAACCTAACACATGGTTCCAAATAAGACTACTCTATATAGAATAATGACTAACAGCATGAATTCTGGAGTCAGAGGGATCTGTGTTTAAATCATTACTCTTTGACAGTGTGAAATGTAGTAGGGGTGCGGGTGGGTGGCACATGCATAAATGTGTGTGTGTATTGGTTTGTGTCTATGTTTGAGGTGTGACATTTTAAAAACATCAAGAAAAGTATGAGAGAAATAGAGTTCAGAGGGTGTTCTGTTCTATTTTCAATCTAGGGATTATAAAACAGACTGCCTCATAGCAACCTGATTTTTGTGGGATATGAAAAAAAATTAAGAAGTCCCATGTTTCCCGATGAGAGAACACAGAAGCTAGCAGAAAATCTGGCTGGGAGCTTGCTAGTGAGAAGTCCTCATGTCAGGGAGAGACTACCTGATACAGACCATAGGCAAGAGACAATATGAGACCAGAAAGGACTTCTAGGCCATGATCAACTGAGACAGAGAGAGACAGGGAGAAAGAGAGGTAGAAGGGAGACACAGCATCAGTAGTAGGGTTCGGCAGTAGATACCTGAGATAGCCAAACACAGACTGGTACACCTCCTCCTATCTGAAGAGCAACCCAGATCAGCCATTCCACAGCTAAGACCAAAGATAATCCAGAGGTCATCTTGTGGATCCTAAATTCCAATGGTCGCCTTCTTCTCACAAGGTCAGTACCACCAGATACTATTTTAGAGTGGAGGAGGAGAGCAGGAAGGGGAAGTAAAAATTTGAGAGATCGGGCAACTTTACCTAAAGAGCAATATATCAATATGAAGGGGTCATTTGGTTATGGCACAGGACCAAGTTTACTAGTTTGAAATAAAAGTTTTGTTATTGTTATTTAATTTCAAGCTTCCCAGCACCTGCAGACTCCTATGGAAGACCAGAGCTGTTTTACTGAGAGGAAAATATTATATTTTGTCTGTGTCCTATAAGTAAAATTTCTGGACTCACTATTATAAAATATTAACATCTGGATAGGGAAAATGTGGTACATATACACCATGGAATATTACGCAGCCATCAAAAATGATGAGTTCACATCCTTTGTAGGGACATGGATGAACCTGGAAACCATCATTCTCAGCAAACTGACACAAGAGCAGAAAATCAAACACCGTATATTCTCACTCATAGGCGGGTGTTGAACAATGAGAACACATGGACACAGGGAGGGGAGTACTACACACTGGGGTCCGTTGGGGGGAAATAGGGGAGGGACGGGGGGGTGGGGAGGTGGGAAGAGATAGCATGGGGAGAAATGACAGATACAGGTGAGGGGACGGAAGGCAGCAAACCACACTGCCATGTGCGTACCTATGCAACAATCTTGCATGTTCTTCACATGTACCCCAAAACCTAAAATGCAATTTAAAAAAAAGAAAAAAAAATTGTAATTTTACAGTTAGACTTCATCTCTAATGCCAGTATAGTTATTGACACATAAAAGGATCTTAGTATTCGTTGAATCAATCTAATGAATAAATGAACGAATCCACTGAAAAGTCAGCCTTGTAATATCCCTGTGAAGTAAATATTAATATAATATCCATTGAAAATCAAGGCTCAGAAAGGTTAATTGAGTTGTGACAAGCCATACGCAGCATATACATTTGCATTGGTGTTTGAACCTAAGTTTCTTGACTCCAAGGCCACTTCCTGGTTCCACTGTCACTTGTTCTCACTTCAATCTTATGCCAGCCACAAACCCACCATGAAGATGCTGAAGGACAAAGAGATTTTTCTAAGGCCCACTCTGGGCCTAGGGTCCTGCCCACTGACTCACGATTCAGATTCCTATTCTGTCATAAGGCATCTGTGGTTAGCAGTTCTCACATATTCATGTCTGATGTAAATTTCTACATAGCTCAGCTCAAGAATGCATAAGCCACGTCCATGGTACAGACTTCATGCTCACACAGTAAAAGCTAATCTCCCTCAGCATTTTCAGCCCCTGTTAGTTAGTGCCTACTCAACAGTTTCTGTGTTTGGGGCCACAAATTTAGAATTGGGGATTAAAGTCTACTGCTAGAGGCTTATTATTTTTGTTTTCCTGCTTATAGCAATATTCTTTGCAAAGCTGAGATAGGTCCCTTAACCGTGAACTCTCAATATGATGCAAGCACAGTTCTGCAAACATTTTCGCATAGGTAAAAGGGTCAAAGGTTAGACTGAAGCCTGGGTTAAAGGATTAGACTGTGAACAGGGCACCTATAAGTAAAGGCTTGAGAACAGTTTTGAAAAGTGAGAATTTAGTATGTTAAAGCTGTTAAAGACCTAAGAAAAATACCTGATCCAACAGTGCAGAAGGGGAAACTGAAGCCCAAAATGCACATGAGACCGCCCATGGTCACACAGCCTGAAGTTCTAAGACATGCTGGATTAGCCTTTGAAGAGTCAAGGTTCTGACTTCTCCATTCCCAGCTCCTAACCTTGCATATTTCTGTTCATTTCCTAGCAGACGTCCCTTTCCCTGGGATGCTCCCTCCAAATCCTTATGGAATAGATAACTGGTACTTGTTTTACTAAGAAGATTCTACACAATCCATGTTAAAGCCTAGAGAAATTTGGACACAGAGACTTTAAGCTACTTGCTAATGGTCATCTAGAAAAACATGTTTATATTTGACTTCTGACTTCTAATCTCCAGACCTCAAAATCTCTGTCATTCATCTATGTATCATGCATATTCATCATAATCTCCCCTTTCCAATGAAACAAAACTGTGTTGATTCTCTATTACTTATACAAAATTTCTGATTTTGACAGTCAAATCCCTTAATGATCAGTCTCAAACTAATTTGTGCACTCACCCTTCCACTGACTCATGTTCAACCTACTTAGAGGTTCCTTACCATGTGAGGAACATGCTGTGTACCAGCATACCTTCCAAACCACTGGTCATCCTGATCTCACCAGCCCTTCTGCAGTAAGCATCTTCTCCCTCTTTCTTCACCTGCTAAGTAGTTCTTATCCTTCAAGACTAGGCTCAAATGATTCCTCCTCTGGGAAGCATTTCTGAGTCCTCAGGATAAAATTTAATGTTCATTCCTTTGTGTCTCCATATCACCCAGTAACTGGATTATGGCATTTTAAGTCATATTTTAATTTTGTAGTAATGTATGTGAATCCCACAGTTGACTGAATCTTCTTAAGGAAAGGATATGATTCATTTTTATAAAAGGAATGAACATTATCATACATTAGAGAAGCAGGTACAATTTTTTTTTCCATAGATCATAAAAGTGGAGAAAAGCACAGGATGTAGAAGATGCTTTAATATTTATTCTCCTTTCCCCTTCATTTAATATTGACACTAACTTCTTGGATCCTTACTTCCATTTTACCATGAATGAATTGGAGATTAGAAAATTTAAGTAATTTTCCCAAGGTTACAGAGCTTAACTTTGGCAGACTGGGATTCTACTAAGTTCTTCTGAATCCAAGTCCAAGGGCCCTTTCTGTTGCAGTTCTGTTGCCTCTCATGCACTCAGCCCAAATCCAAGCCATAGAAAGAAAGCTCAGAACTCCAGATGCCTTCTCCTATAATAGACTACTATAGGCCTGAATGGGCTCCAGGAGGCCCTACAGGTCTGAGAACAGTTTGTATAGTTTTGAAATGACCAAATATTCACCTCCAAAGATGGCTGAGATTATTCTCTTTATTATCTGCATAGAAAAGGCACCACAGATTGCCCTGTTTACTAATTCTTCTTTCCTCCCACACAAGAATCCTCCTAAAGCTGAGAGATACCATGTTTCTTGTACAAAAAATGGGCTGTCTAACAGCAATCTGAATTTCAATCTCCAGCCTAAACCTTCTGCCTCAGACTGGTACTAAATATTTTGCTGATAGGTATTTGTTATTTCAAGTGGAATGCATTTTACCAGACTCACAGCAGACATTATGCATTTATTTATTTATTTTAGGCATTGACATTAAGAGTATAGCTCTCTACTATGCACTGAATGGCTTAATGTAAGCAAGTGCTGTCAAGTAGGAAGACAGGCATAGCTTTTGCAGACTGTCCCTGGGCAGAGACAGGAATGAAATGGAACTGTAGAATTACATTCTGAAGAACCAGTCCCAAGAAATTTTCTCAAGCACAATGTTTGTGTACAGCAAGAAACAACAGGACACAGGGATTATTTAAGAGGCCTCAGAGCCTGCAGGATCATAAAACTGTCATTTGGAAGGGTTCTTAGAGAACTGTCCCTTCCCCACCTGTTATAGGTGGGGAAAGTGAGTTACAGAGATAAGAGATAGCTTACCTAACATTAGACAGTGAGCTGGTGGAGAGAGTTAAGACTGGAATAAGGATATCCTAATGTCCTGGTCCCAAAACCATCCTCTTTGGACTATTCTTCAGCATTTAAGCATAATAATGAGTACAAGTTTTAGGGTAAGTGGGATCTGTGTCTGCATTCTGGCTCTGCCACTCAGTAGCTGTGTAACATGAGAACGCTCTTCAGTCTCTCTGAGCTTCAGTTCCCTTATCTACAAAATGAAGTAATAAGAATAACTACTTCATAAGAGTACCTAATTCATAGAATTAATGTGAGGGTAAAATGGGCAAATGTATGGAAAACTCTTAGCACAGTGTCTGATACAATAAATTCTCAATAAATGTTCATTTTTGTGATGATAATCCAATTGCTACTACAGTCTTTTTCATCTCTTAATTAACTCCAAGGACAAAATTAGAAGTATTTACTAAACACATTTTATAGAAAGGACAAAGGAATACAAAAACCCCTTTAAAATGGAAGGAGGAACTAATACCACTTCTTAAATGAGACAGGCTAATGTAACTTAAAAACATATCTTTTATTTTATTTTATTTTATTTATTTTTGAGACGGAGTTTCGCTCTTGTTACCCAGGCTGGAGTGCAATGGCACGATCTCGGCTCACCGCAACCTCCACCTCCTGGGTTCAGGCAATTCTCCTGCCTCAGCCTCCTGAGTAGCTGGGATTACAGGCATGCCCCACCATGCCCAGCTAATTTTTTGTATTTTTAATAGAGACGGGGTTTCACCATGTTGACCAGGATGGTCTCGATCTCTTGACTTTGTGATCCGCCCGCCTCGGCCTCCCAAAGTGCTGGGATTACAGGCTTGAGCACCCGGCCTAACATATCTTTTTAAAAAAAAAACATATCTTTTACAGCCTCATCTAGGAGTTCAGTTTACCTAACTACAATAGATTCAAACTATCTTTTTCTTTGGTGATGGACCCCAGTGCTGGCTAATTGTTCACAAAGCAATTCTGAAAGCCTAGAGAACTATAACACATTCCAGATATATCCATAATGGGTAATGGTTGTTTCTAGTTAATTCTCTTTTTTTTGAATAATAATTAAATTGTATTCATTAATTACATATATTTTATTTTTTATTATTTTATATATATATATGTATTAATTCTCTCTTGATACTGTCTTTGCTAAAAGGGTTATACCTTGCTTAAATCACACATACATGCCTCACATGTGCTTTTAACTCCAATCATCAGCAGAAACAACACTAAGTTCAAGAATATACATTTTGAGGCCGGGCGCGGTGGCTCAAGCCTGTAATCCCAGCACTTTGGGAGGACGAGGTGGGTGGATCACGAGGTCAAGAGATCGAGACCATCCAGGTCAACATGGTGAAACCCCGTCTCTACTAAAAATACAAAAAAAAATTAGCTGGGCATGGTGGCACGTGCCTGTAATCCCAGCTACTCAGGAGGCTGAGGCAGGAGAATTGCCTGAGCCCAGGAGGCGGAGGTTGCAGTGAGCCGAGATTGCGCCATTGCACTCCAGCCTGGGTAACAAGAGCGAAACTCCATCTCAAAAAAAAAAAAAAAAAAAAGAATATACATTTTGATTGTATATACCTGTGTATACCAGGACCAAGGGTCAATTTCTGAGCATGTTCCTAGTGAATACATTTTGAATTTGAATGAAGAGTGTTAGCATAATATTTGTCCTAAGAAAAGCAGTGTGGAAGATACTGCGTAGATGGCAACTGAATTCCCAGTGATTCCTTGGAAATGGCCCTAATATCCAGAGCTAGGCATATGGCTGTGTCTATCCAACACGATCCTGTCCTAGACATGGCTCACTGAACCATAAGTCAGTATCTGTCCTAAGCAAGGACACCATCCTTCTCTGAGAAATTTAAAACTGGAAATGGAGATACAACACCAGTTTTGCTGATACTGAGTTATATTCGTGTTAAACCTGAGTAGGCATTCCATGAATTTCTACTGCTAAGGTTCCTCAAGGAGTGCTTGAAGGATTAACCCAAGGCTTTGTTTCTCAACTTCCCTTTAAATTCTATGAAAGACCTCAATATCTTTCAAATATTATTGTCTCATTTTGCTCTCTTTTATTTATAACCAAGAACAACTTACTAAAAAAAGTGGGGTAGAAAATTATCTTTCAATGGTTAATGCAACTTCTTCTTGAGAAGGGAACTTCCCTATTTTGGAAAAATATTTTGATAAGCTACTTGGGGATAAAAGATGAAATCCTAAGATCATGAGGTTCAACTGACAAAGAAACAAAAGGTGAAGAAGTTTCTGTAAGTAATAAGAAATAAACAGGAAATATAGATGGAGCAAGCAGAGAAGAAAGGAAAGTGGGAGGAGTGAATTAAAATATATACAGACAGTCTTTAATTTATGATGAATCGACTTGATGGTCTTCAGCTGTGTACTTCAATGATTAGTACTCAAATAGCCATTCTGTATTTTTACTTTCAGTACTGTATTTAATAAATTACATGAGATATTAAACACCTTAGAATAAAATAGGCATAATGTTGGATGATTTTGCCCAACTGTAGGCTAAGTGAACACTTAAGAGAGGCAAGACTAAGTTATGATGTTTCGTAGGTTAGATATAGTAAACGTATTTTTGATTTAGTTATATTTCAATTTACAATACGTTTAAGGGGATGTAACATAATTTTTAAGTAGAGGAGTTAGGAGTATCTGTATAAGGACTATTATTAATAGAAGCCCAAAATAACAGAAATGATTAAAGATGTTTTCAGAACAGTTGTGACTAAAATTAAAGTTTAATTTTGTTTTTATTCCTGTGACATAAAGTTCTTCCATCTCCCCAAAGGAAAGTCTGTTCTACACATGACTTCATATAGTGGATTGTTTGTGTGTATATATGTCTGTGGGCATGTATGAATGTACGTGTGTGTGTGTGTGTGTGTGTGTGCATATGTGTGTGAGTGTGTGTGTGTGCATATGTGTGTGAGACAGAGAGAGAAAGAGAAAGAGAGAGAAAGAGAGAGGGAGAGAGAGAGAGACAGACAGACAGACAGAATATTTAGATATATGCAGGAGAAGGGCTGAATTCTTTGCCTGGGGCAATAAGAACATCATATGCAGGACAGAAGGATGATCAATAAGCTGACCTAATACAGGGAGCTATGAGCCAACAATACGCAGAACACAAAAATTTATCCCAACCCACAAAAAACCTCTGGGAGAGACTGGAAGGAATATAGAGCTCCCAGTATGCATAGGGTGGGGGCTTTGCACTAATTTTATTTGAATCTTTGACAAACAATACTAAAAACCCACCTCAGATGACATCTAATTTACAGAGCCTATTTGAATAAGTGAACTTGGCAAGTTATCTCTCTTTCTGCTTCAGATCCTTAGTCCAGCCAGGATTGCTATCAAGAATCTTCACTTTTAACCCTCTGTACTGTGAGAAGGTTGGAGCAGTTCCATAGCTACTTCTCTGATATTAGAATTTTAGTATCAATTTATCCTATTCTTACCCATTAATTCATTTGTTCATGTATCCACTCATTCAACAAATATTTATTAGACATCCATTATGTGTTAGCCACTATTCTAGATACTCGGGATACATCAGTGAATAAAACAGAAAAATCCCTATTCTCCCATTCTGAAACACCAGATTTTAAATAATAGTAAGTTTTGGTACAGTTTAAACAAGAATAAAATAAAGTAGAAAAAACAAAAGCAGGTAAGGAGGAGGGAAAGGTAAGACAATCTCTGTTTAATGGGAGCACAGGGGCTTTTCTGGTGATTGCAAACCAGATTAACAGAACAATATTTAAAGAGTCTCCAAGCCATCATAGAAACTACTTTCTGCAAGTAATAGTTCTGGAAGTACAGGGCCTCATACTGCAGAGTGAACAAAGCATGCTGGGAGGCCTCATCCCTTTGCACTGTCAGGAGAGAATGTCCAGTGTTATTGACAAAATAGTGAATGATTTCTTAATAGAACAGAGTCAGTAGAGACAGAGGTTATGGCATAATTAAAATAACATGAATTTTTTAAAAACCCCACGTGCCAGCTGCCAGCAGGATATAGGCCAGTGACAGAGAAGGGGTGACAGCCGGGCAGAGGCTTGCTGCACTCTTTACTCTAGAGCATTTGTTAAGGGCCTAAACCTGGGTCCAGTAGTTGTGGCAAAGTGTACTAAACTGCCGACAGGAGAATGCCCCAGATTCTGCCGTGAACTCACTGGGTGACCTTCAGCAAGTTCGGCCCCCTCCTCTGGGCCCTTCATCCAGTTACCTGTCTGAAAAATGAGGCAGTTGGATCAAATATTCTAAAGACTAAATGATCTCTAGACATGGGTTTTTCAAACATTCCATTGTAATTTTTAAGCAAAACCTCCTTTTCCAAAAAAACTTTACCTAAAGCCCTACAACCTTAAGCAACTGAAAGCAGAACTGCTCTAAGTGTAGTAGCAGCAGTAGGGGACAGATAGGAATTCATCTTCTCTTCTCTCCTTGGAAGCATCACTTTTTACTTCCCTGGATGAAAAGAGAAGAGTCCAGTCATCTTAGCTCCACCCCTTCTGCTCTCTGAGGGAACAGCTACTATGGAAGCCATCACCCATCTGGTGAATCTAGCACTAGAGTGCACTGCCTACCTCAATTGGAAGGCTGTTAGGACTCTTTTCACCACAACTGACCTTCAGATTTCCCACAGTCCCTGCTAGAAATTAAAAATCTCTCTAGCATCTTTTCTTCACCTGATTACTGCTCTCCACCTGGGTGAGGCCATTCCTTAATCTAATCCAATCATTCACCTTCTCCATCCTTCCTTCCTCTCAAACAGTGTCCACTCAGAATAATGTAATAGTGCCCACCTCACAGAGTCATTTTGCAAGTAAAATGAATACATATTAATATTTAGTAAAGTGTTTGGCACATAACGAGCATTATTAAACTATTTTTTACTGTTGTTAATTTTATTGTTGTGAATAGTATTGCCTAGGTGCTAGCAATACCACAGCTTAAACTTTGGTGAATAACTACATTCACTAATCTTAATTTACCTACCAGCAGCTTTCATTTTTTCCTCACTGATTCAATCTTTCCCCAACCACTTTCATTTTTCTTACTGGCTTCTACATTCATGCATCATCTGACATCACAGATTTTTACACCAATGCTATATTTTTAAGAAATAGAACAATGCTTGGCTTACAATAAGTCAGCAATAAGTGCTTTCTGAATGAATAAAAAAAGCTCCAATAATCTTTTTTCTCACTCCATTTCAGCTCCACTCACCACCATCTCTCCCCCATCAACACACACATTCTACCCTATCTACAATCTCAAATGTTCATATTGTGTTCTCCAACTTTCAAAATAATGTGTATTAGCATTTACACTACAATAATTATTTGAAACCAATCCATTGATCTTAATACTTGACAGCCATCAGCCCCCTTCTTGTTTTATCCTCCCTTCAGTTTCCACATTTATAATTATTTCCTCACAAACACCTTCAATTCCTTTGCCTCTACCCATGTTTTTCTCATAAAGCAAAACTCAAACCCAGAATAAATCCTTCCACCTACCTTATCCAGGCCCCAAATAATGAGAAAATCACATATCTAAGTAGAATGATTACAATTTACATTCATTATCTCAGTCTTCACACAACTGTTATTACTGCAGCAATTCTACAAGACTATCATGGTAAATGGGTTTCTCATTTTTTTCCTCTAAAAAAAGTTCAGACCTTCTTCTATCCATTGAAAACCATTATTCTTTTCCTCTCACCACCATTCTTGGAGGGTAATCTCACCTAATGCTTTTCATTTTAGAAATCATCAGGCAGGAGCATCCTCATGTTCTCACAGGCAAAGTTAGAAACATGCCTTATGTCTCTTTCTATGATCCTGTTGGCATGGATAATGGTGTCTTTCTTAACAAAGGCCTTTTGCATGTTCTCTGGATTCCCTGCCTCTCACTTGCTTGAGGACTTTACTCCTTTAGTCATCTCTCATGTCTTCTGAATTGTCAGTACTGCTCTCTCCCTGGATCATTACTATTAGCAAACAACCTTGACCTTGTGACTCAACACTTCATCCACCATCAGCTGCTGCCCATTCCTCTGCTCCTTTTCTTGGTCAAACTTCTGCATATGCATACGCTTACTCTTCCATGACAATTCAGTTCAGTCTACTCTTGGTTTTCCTCCTACCTCTGAGCATTTATTTTCTGATTTTTATGTGGGCCTCTTCTCTTCTATCCAACTTCAAACTATTGAAATTTCTCATGGTATAGGGTGGATGATCCTATGCCATCCATTTTTTTTTTTTTTTTTTGCTCCATGTTTCTTTCTAGGTTTCCTATTCCAAATATAGGCATTAAATGTAATCTATATGCTGACAATCTTAAATGTATGTCTCCAGCCCAAACCACTTCTCTGAACTCCATCTTGTATGTCCAAAAGATATCTTCCCTTAGTGATTTCACAGGTATGTAAAATTTGGCATTTTCAAAATAGAAATACCATCTTTCCTATTCCACTTACATTTGTAGTCTTTCAAACTTCCCTAAAACAGTCAACGGCAACACTATTCAACCAGTTGCCTAAGCTAGAAACTCAGGCTTAACAGTGACTCCCCAATTTCCCTCATTCTCAGATCCAATTAATCTTCCAATAATCTAACTTTAGCACATATATCAAGCCCTTTAACATCTCATTTCTAGTGACACTCATTCTAATCTAAGCCACTGTTATCTCACTAGAACAATAGCCTTCTTACTAATTCCTTCTCTCCTACAGTGGTCACTATAGTCTATCCTCCATAGAAGCCAATGTATTTTTTAAAAAGCAGATTGGTTTACATAAATGTAAGCTCCCTCCCCACAAAAAAGTCTTCAATGTCTTCTCATGTGGATTTCAATACCTATCTGATTTTAGCTCTGCCTCTCTAACTTCGTCTTCTGTTACATGTCCCCTTTCAACTCTTTGAATTCGATATAATATCTTTCCTACGAGAGGGTTTCAACCATTCTCTTCTTTCTACTTGGCACGATCTCCAGAGCCCCTCACTTTCTTCCTTCTAAACATTCAAACTTCAGATTAAATGTACTGTCACCTCTACAAAGAGGCTTCTTTTGACCACATCATCTAAGTATGTCTCTCATGCTATTTTCTAACACTAAACATGATGTTATAATAGCTTACCACAGTTTTAAATTTTATATGTATTTCATTGTTTACTTGTGCACAGTCTCTCTTTACCAACATATCAGAAAGCCCATGAGAAAAGAAGTCATATACATTCGACTTACTGAAGTATACTTTGTCCCCAGCACTAAGTTTGTGCTCAATAAATATCTGTGAGATAATGTTCAATAAACTCTAGGACCACAAAGACTGTATTTTGAAAGATACTTGACTACACTGTAAGCTTCCTAAAGACGATGATTGATCTAATTTATCTCTGTTTCTCTAGCATTTGGCACAGGCAGAGTAGGTTATCAGGGGAGGCTTTTGGAATTAAATTGAGATGGATTCTTTGAGTCTGATGTTTCAAATAATGTAATATAGCAGTTTCACAATCCTAGCAACTTCCTATCTTTGCCTGTGTTCTACTTAAGATCTTAAAGACTCTAAAAAGGGCAATATGCGTAACATGTGTAAGGTTTGGGATTTGAATTAAGACAGGTTTGGAATTCCAACTTTTTCACCTTAGTAGCTAATGTAGTAATTGGTTAATGTTTAAGGATCTGTTTTCTGGGGTATAACATAGTGACAGAAATAGAGTTCTTTTGAAGATTAAATAAGATACCATATTTGAAATAACAAACACAGACAGTCATACAATGCTAACAACCATCTGATCCTTTAGTAAGTCATCATCTCTTTGCTGGTGGAGGCTTTGACTTCATGTTCACAGCTACTGACTGGTCAGGGCACTGTGGTTGAAGGTTGGAGTGGCTGTGGCAATTTCTTAAAACAACAATGAAATCTGCTGCATCAATTGACTCTTCCCTTCATGAAAAATTTATCTGTTGCATGTGATACTGTTTGACAGCATTTTACCTACAGTAGAACTTCTTTCAAAATTGAATTCAATCCTCTCAAACGCTGTCACTGCTTTAACAGCTAACTTTATGTGATATTCTAAATCCTTTGTTGTCATGTCAAAAATGTTAACAGTATTTTCACTGGGGGTAGACTCTATCTCAAGAAAATACTTTCTTTGCTCATCAAGAAGAAGTAACTCCTCAACCATTCAAGTTTTATCATGAGATTATAGCAATTCAGTCACATCTTCAGGCTCCACTTCTAATTCTAGTTCTCCTGCTATTTCCAGCATGTCTGCAGTTATTTCCTTCACTGAAGTCTTGAACCCTCTCATAGTCATCCTTAAAAAATGGAATTAATTTATTCTGAACTCCCGTGAATGCTGATATTTTGACCTTCTCTCATGAATCACAAATGTTCTCTCTCTCTTTTTTTTTTCTGAGATTGGGTTTTGCTCTGTCACCCAGGCTGGAGTACAGCAGTGCAATCTCAGCTCATTGCAACCTCCACCTCACAAGTTCAAGTGATTCTCATGCCTCAGCTTCCTGAGTAGCTGGGACTACAGGCACAAATCACCACACTGGGATAATTAAATTTTTTTTTTTTTTTTTTAGTAGAGACAGGGTTTCACAATGTTGGCCAGACTGGTCTTGAATTCCTGACCTCAGCTGATCCACCTGCTTCGGCTTCCCAAACTGTTGGGATTATAGTCATAAGCCACCATGCCTGGACATAAATGTTCTTAATGACATCTAAAATCATAACAATTTTGCAGGTTTTCAGTTTACTTTTCCTAAACCTGTCAGAGAAACCATTATTTATGGCAGCGATAGCCTTATAAAATGTATTCTTTTTTTTTTTTTTTTTTTTTGAGATGAAGTTTCGCTCTTGTTACCCAGGCTGGAGTGCAATGGCGCGATCTCAGCTCACCGCAACCTCCGCCTCCTGGGCTCAGGCAATTCTCCTGCCTCAGCCTCCTGAGTAGCTGGGATTACAGGCACGCGCCACCACGCCCAGCTAGTTTTTTGTATTTTTAGTAGAGACGGGGTTTCACCATGTTGACCAGGATGGTCTCCATCTCTCGACCTCGTGATCCACCCGCCTCGGCCTCCCAAAGTGCTGGGATTACAGGCTTGAGCCACCGCACCCGGCCATAAAATTTATTCTTAAATAAGAAGACTTGAAATGTAATATAACGTGTTAATCCATGAGCTGCAAAATGCATGTAGTGTTAGCAGGCATGAAAATAGCATTCATCTCCTGTGTATCTCCATCAGAGCTCTTGGGTGACCAGGGGCATTGTCAGTGAGCTGTAATATTTTTGAAGAAATTTTTTGTTTTTCTGAGAAGTAGATCTCAACACTAGGTTTTAAATATTCAGCAAACAATGCTATAAACAAAGGTACTGCCATCCAGGCTTAGTCATTGCATTTCTAGAACACAGACAGAATATAGTTTTTTATAATTCTTGGGATTTTCAGAATGGCCAGTGAGCATTGGCTTCAACTTAAAGTCACCAGTTCTATTAGCTCTTCACAAGAGAGTCAGCCTGTTCTTTGAAGTCTTGAAGCCAGGTATTAACCTCTCCTTTCTAGCTGTGAAAGTCCTAGATGACATCTTCTTTTAATATAAGATGTTATCTTTACACTGAAAATGTGTTATTTAGTGAGCCACCTTCATCAGTGATCTTAGCTAGATCTTTTGGATAACCTGTTGCAGCTTCTATATTAGCACTTGCTGCTTCACCATGCATTTTTATGTTACGGAGAGAGTTTCTTTATTTAAACCTCATGAATCAACCTCTGCTAACTTCAAACTTTTCTTCTGCAGCTTTATTTTTTATTTTATCTTTTTTGAGATGGAGTTTTGCTCTTGTTACCCAGGCTGGAGTGCAATGGCGTGATCTCGGCTCACTGCAACCTTTCCCTCCTGGGTTCAAGCAATTCTCCTGCCTCAGCCTCCCAAGTAGTTGGGACTACAGGCGTGTGCCACCATGCCCAGCTAATTTTTCTATTTTTTAGTAGAGACGGGGTTTTACCTTGTTGACCAGGATGACCTTGATCTCTTGACCTTGTGATTCACCTACCTCGGCCTCCCAAAGTTCTGGGATTATAGGTGTGAGCCATCACGCCTGGCCTTCTGCAGCTTCTTTATCCTTTGCAGCCTTCTTAGAATTGAGGAGAATTAGAGCCTTGCTCTGGATTAGGCTTTGGCTTAAGGAAATGTTGTGGCTGGTTTGATCTTTTTTCTGGACCACTAAAAACTCTCTCCAAATCAACAATAAGGCTGTTTTGCTTTCTTATAATTTGTGTTTTCACTGGTAGAACACTTTTCATTTCCTTCAAAAATTTTTCATTTGCATAAACAATGTGACTGTTTGGTGGAAGAAGCCTAGCTTTCTTCCTAACTCAGCTTTAAACATGCCTTCCTTTCTAAGATTAATAATTTCTAGCTTTTGATCTAATGTGAGAGATATGCAACTCTCTCTTTCACTTGAACACTTAGAGGCCATTGGAGGATTATTACTTGGCCTAATTTTAATATTGATGTGTCTCAAGGAATACAAAGACTTCAGGAGTCAGGGAGAAGTAGAATGGCTGGTCAGTGGAGCTTTCAGAACACACATTTATCAATTAAGTTTGCCGTCTTGTATTGTCATGGCTTGTGGCACTCCAAAACAGTTACAATAGTGGCATTAAAGATCACTGATTACAAATCACAACAGATTTTATAATAATGAAAAAGTTTGAAATATTGCAAGAATTACCAAAATGTGACACAGAGACATGACTAGCATATGGTGTTGGAAAAATGATGCCAACAGATGTGCTGAACACAGGGTTGCCACAAACCATAAATTTGTAAAACAAAACAAACAAAACAAAACAAAACAGTATCTGTAAAGTCCAATAAAGCAAAATGCAGTAAAATGAAGTATGTCTGTAGTTGTTTTACAATGAAAGTTAACTTTCAGTTGGCATTTGGTAATGAATCCTATTTGGGCTGGAAGTGCTCTTAGAGATCATTCAGATAACTCTTCTGATTTTACACATGGGGACTTGCTTAAGCTTAACACAAAATATCAATGTAAAGGTTGAAATTAGTATGTGTATCTTTTCTGTGTATTATTTTCCTTCTTCTTTTGAAAAGAGAATATTATAAAATTCTATAGTGTGGTTTTAGAAACAGAAAAGGTATTATTGTAATATCACAGAGGACATGCTCTTAAAGAGAATCTTAAAACTTGTAGATAGGCAAAATTTTTTCAGGGTATAGCCTATTTCTATATTCTAAAGCTATTATCTACTCCAATTTGATCAACAAATATATATGTGTAAAAATGAGTGTGTGTGTGTGTGTGTGTGTGTGTGTGTGTAGATGAGAGAGAGAGAGAGAGAGAGAGAGAGAGAGAGAGAGAGAGAGAGAGAGAGAAAGAATCCAATATACTTTACATTTGGGCTGGGATGAATGAGACTTCCAAGAAAAATCCTCACTGAAATTATTATAATTTTAAGACAGGCAAAGTACACATGCTATTCAACACAAAGTTAATTGTCAATTCTAAGATACATGTTTTCCCCCAATTTTATATCTCTGAAATCCAGATGTATCTTACAATCTCTGCTGTGACAGTCAGAACCCATTGACATTGCCTGAGTATACATATCAAAACCCGTTAATGTGTCAGTGGCTGGGAAAAGAATGCCAAGATGACAGTAGACAATTTGAAGAAACATTGCATCTCTGTGTTCTTAAAGGCACAGAAGATGATACTGTGTTAAAAAAAGTGTTTCTTGGCAACTCTGAGTCAAAAAGTAATTAAGAAGAATTGGATACTGAATGTTTTCAAAGTACCTTAACTTTTTATTTGTATTTATTTTTAAAAAATATGCACAAGAGATATCTATGATATTTTTAAAACTCTCCATAAATATGTTTTTAAAGGCCTTTCAATGAGCAGAAAATAAAAATTCAATATATTAAGCAAACATTGTGCCAGAGTTTAATTGGCAACATTTTTTTCTTATTAATACATAAAGTAATGGTATATTTTACATTTGATGGCTTAAACACATTTTGGAAGAGAAATTTTTTACCATCATCTGTCTGGCCGGAGCCCTCCCTCACCAGCTGCTATTGGATAATTAACTCAACCCACATGAACAGGCTGCATGTGCCAACCCTGACTGCTGCACTGCTTTACAAGCAACTTAGAGGCTTTATAAGGGCAACAAGCTGATGTAGCTCAATGGAGAGAAACAGGATCTGGATTTGAAACCAATTTGTTAACCAACTAGCTGTGTGACTCTAGGCAAGTACCCTTCTGAGACTAGTTTCTTCATGTATCAAACAGAGAAAATGGCACTAACATTCTTATCATACAGGGTTGTTAAGATTAAAAAGTAGCAAGATTTTATGGAAATAACACAGGTGAGGAAACCAGGAGAGCTGAATAGTCCAACTATCTCTGAAATTTGGTTTCCATGAAATGAGGCAGTTGGTTTAGAAAGTCTCAGAGGGGAATTGTATTTCAACTTTATGGATTGCAGAATAGTTGTACAAAATAAAAGACTATCTGGATATAAGAAGCAATCAAAGAATGGGTGCCTGCCAGGGCCCAAAGAGTATGTTTGCTAGTAAGTCTCCTGAGGAGTGTGAATTAGCCCACAGGACCCCAAAGTTTGTTCTCAGTCAGTTGGTGACTTTGGAGTGTTGACAGATTTGAAAGGGAAACATTTCACAGAGTGAATGTGTAAGATACTTTTAAACAGATTTATAAAAGTCAAAGTGCACCAAAAGAAAAAAAAAGTGAGGGAAAAACCTGGGCATTTAATTATTCAATAGCAATAAAGGCCCAGAAAAAAGCATATTTTGGTGCATTTTCTGGAAAACATAAAAAGGCCTGTTTTTGATAATTTAGATATCTAAAATAAGAGAGGATTTATTTGGTACCTTTTATGTATAGGTATTTAATATGCATATTACTTAGTGTTCATGATAACCCTGAGATGTAGAGTTTAATGTTTTATAGATGTTGAAATGATATTAAAAATGTTCAAATAATTGACCCCTAGTTGTATAGCCAGCAAATGCTAGAACTGAGATATAAAGCACAGAACATTGGCTTCAAAGCCCACATACTTCCTTTCATACCTGGCTGCTTCTCAAGGAGAACCAGGGCTGTGCTCATCAAATAGATCAAGTGTGTGTGAAACATAATTAGGATGAATCTGAAGAGAAACTAAGCAAATGAGATATGTTAAGTTCCACACTGGAAAGAAAACAAAAGAGTGTAAAAAAGCTATTAAAATACGGCCTAGTGCAGTGGCTGTAATCCCAGCACTTTGGGAGGCTGAGGCAGGCAGATCAGGAGTTGGAGACCAGCCTGGCAAACATAGTGAAATGCTGTCTTTACCAAAAATACAAAAATTAGCTAGGCTTGGTGGCGTGCACCTGTAATCCCAGCTACTTGGGAGGCTGAGGCAAGAAAATCACTTGAAACCAGGAAGCAGAGGTTGCAGTGAGCTGAGATCATGCCACTGCACTCTAGTCTGGGCAACAGAGCGAGACTCCATCTTAAAAAACAAAAAACAAGCCAAAAAATAAAAACTAATAAATTTTATTAAAAATATTAGAAAGTAGCTGATTGGACATTATAGATCGCCAAACACTTTCCCCTACCCATTAACTTATTTGTTCCTCACACTGTGATGCAAGTAGTATTATCTCCATTCTCAAATGAGAAAAAGGGCTCAGAGAAGGTAGATGACTTTACCAAGGGAATCAAGATACTAATTAAGAGTTTGAGCCCAAATCTTTCTTCCAAGTTCCTGTCTTTTCCACCACAACAAATCGACTGTGTTCTTACTCTCATGGCATGGAGAATGTTACTCTATAGAGGGATAATTCTTTCCAGATTCATTTTCATTGGAAGACAGTCCTCATTCTTAGGCATGAAAAAATATCAATCCTATTTTGTGAATTTGTCTGTTCCCATGTATTCTGGGGAACACTGATATTGAACAGTTCTAGCTGACAAACACAGCAGTTGTAAGGATCTGAACAGACCCACCTAAGCTTAGACAAACTCCACAAAACAAGTCCAACAATCCATAGAACATATCTTTTGTTCCTCTAAAAATTAACTGATGCTGCCAAGATAGGGCTTGGTTACACGATGAAGAACCTAACAAGACGATCATTTCTGGAAAGGACACCACATATAGGGAATATAAATCAGTTTACCATTCTAATCAGCCTGGAAATTACAGAAGGAATAACGTTTAACTAACTTGCCCAGGCTGCTGCTCAGAAAATAAAGTTGCGAAGGGCTTCAGAGTTAAATAGTAACCTGAAGATTCCATAGCACTGTGAAACTAATAATTTCTAATCTTCACAACAGTCCTACAACCTAAAACAGACATAGGAGATTATTGCGAACCTATATGTGAGGAAGCTGAATGATAGGGACAAAGAATTAAACAAAACTGAGGATCTATCATAGGGCAGGCACTTTATTCATATAAACTTAATCTTTATAATCCCCCGAAGAACTATTATAAGTAGGTATGATAAGGAAAGACTGAAGTTTAAGCAACTTTACTAACTTCCCCAGGTTTAAACAAATAGTAAGTGATATAATCAAATAATATTCTTGGAAGATTCTGTACTGTATAATCAATATTAACTTTGGGAATTTGGTTGTAATGTTGCAATAGCATGGTGCTTCTTTTGATAGATTATAAATTATTTTCCTAAGATCATTTACTCATCTGTTTTTCCTGACTAGACATAGTCCCCTAGCAATGGAACTTTCTCAATTTTATCTTTATATCAAAAACTATAATACAGAGCTTAGCATATTAGAAGTGATTTATTTCACAAACTAAACTGAAATCCAGCTCTGCCTACAGACCCTGTCATCAAAGACCCTAGACAATCTTAGCCATAGTATATCACTTTCAAAAAGACTTAGAGTTATGCTTCCAGCCATAATAAAATAAGAGGAACCAGATTTACTCTACTGTCTTAAACAATTAGAAAACCGAGTAAACTATATAAAACATTTTGTTTCAGATGTTGAATAATAAGTAATACAAGACTCGAATCCCTGAAATAAGGGGACTGTGAAGAAAGAAGGGGGATCCCAAGCATAGCCTGATAGTGTTGTTAAATTAAGAAGATCCTGATTGGAGTATGTAGGCGGAAAGGGTGGGAAGCAGGTGAGGGACAAAAGGTTACAAATTGGGTTTAGTGTATAGTGCTCGGGTGATGGGTGCACCAGAATCTCACAAATCACGAAATTACTTACTCATGTAACCAAATACCACCTGTTCCTCAAAAACCTATGAAAATTTTAAAAAAGAAGATGATGATATATAAATGGCCAATTTGGGGTTGGAGATTCTGAAGTAATGAAGGGTAGTTTTTGTTGTTGTTGTTGCTGTTGTTTTGAGACAGAGTCTGCGCTCTGTTGCCCAGGCTGAGTACAGTGGTGTGATCTTGGCTCACTGCAACCTCAGCCTCCCGGGTTCAAGCAATTCTCCTAACTCAGCCTCCCAAGTAGCTGGGACTACAGGCGCGTGCCACCATGCCCAGCTATGTTTTTCTTTCTTTTTTTTTTTTTCTTTGCATTTTTAGTAGAGACAGAGTTTTCCTGTGTTAGCCAGGATATTCTCCAACTCCTGACCTTGTCATCTGCCCACCTTGGTCTCCCGAAGTGCTGAGATAATGAGGGGTAGTTTTGAGAGGAGACAACTTTGCAGAAAAAGACCTTTAGAAATTTGTATAGAGGTGAACTTGAAACTTTACTGTCTCCAAAAGTGCATACAAGGGTAAAACTCCACCAGGGCAAGCAAACAGCAACCAGGGAGAATCAAACAATTCCTAAAGACAAGAGAGAGGTTAGGAGTTATTCAAGTTCTAACAGTGGAAATTTCTCATTAATCCCTTGGGTTGTTCATTACCAACTCCAGAAAGACTAGGCTTCAGTAACAGGGTCAAACCATCGCTAGAGTAAAAAGTACTCTATAATAGATATGCCTAAAATATCTTAAAAATAAAACTTCAAAAGATTAAACTTATTGCAAGTTACTCAACTTCCAGCCAAGGTAAAATCCAAGACAACAAAATACAAACACACAACAATGTAAATTCTGCAATGCCCAACAGTCAATCAAAAATTAAAGATATTGAGGAGTAGGGAAATGTGAGCCATAAACAGAAGAAAAATAAGTCAATAGGAACAAACCCATAAATTGTAGCTGTAATGAAATTAGCATATAAAAATATTAAAAGAGCAATTATAATTATGTCAGGTATTTAAAGGAAAACAATTATAATTAGGAGAAAATAAATATATAGAAAAGATATAAATGACATTTCCAGAGATGAAAAAAATCCATAAAAATTTGAAAGGAAAAATTCACTGGATAGAATTAATCTCAGATTAGATACTGCAGAAGTAGTCAGTAAATTAAATAAGACCTATGGAAATAAAGAGAAACATTATACCATATATTAAAAGGTTCAATATTGTTAGACTCTCAGTTATCCTAAAATTTACCTATACTTTAAATATAATTCCAACTGATAAATTTATTCTGTAATTTATATAGCAATGCAAAGAAACTAGAATAGCCATAACTATTTTGAAAAACAAGGTTAAAGAGCATATATTACCTGATTTTAAGAGTTTTTATAAGGAAGAACATGTACAATTGGTCTAAGGATCGACACACAGATCCATGGAACAGAGTCGAGCTCGGAAATAGAATACAAACAGAAATAGAAACATAATGTGGTCAATTGATTTTTTATAAAACAGCCAAAATAACTTAATTAGGAAAGGACTGTTTCTTCAACAGATGGTTCTAGAACAACTGGATATCCAATGGAAAAAAATTAACCTGGACAATAATGTCATAACATATGTAAAAATTAACTTAAAATGAATTATAAATCTAAATGTAAAAAAATGAAATTATAACATTTCTGAAGAAAACATAGGAGAAAAAATTTTTACCTTAAGTTTGTCAAAGATTTCTTAAATAGGAGACAGAAAGCATAAAACATAAAAGAAGATAATATGATAAAATGGACTATATAAAAATTAAATATGTCTGATTTTTGAAACAAATTCAGAAAATGCAAAACTAAGCCACTTCGACAGAAAAAATTCATATATCACATACCTGATAAAAGACTTACATCCAGAAAATATAAAGAACTCATATAATTCACCAGTAAGATAATGCAATCAGAAAATGAGCGAATGCTTTGAATAGACATTTTAACAAAACTACACACAAATGGACAATAAGCTCATAAAAAATGCTTACTCTCATTAGGCACTAAAAATATCAAAATTAAAACAACATTGAATACCACTACATACCCTCTAGAATAACTACAATTAAAAATATTGACAATAACAAGTTTGACTAAAATACAGAGAAACCTGAATTTTCATACACTGCTGATAAAATGTAAAAAGGTACTAATGACTATTTTTGAAAACAGTTTGTCAGATTTTTATAAAGTTTAAAATAAGCTTACTATATAATTCATTAATTCCCAGACAGAAAAAAAGGGAAATAAAATTGTATGCCTTCAAAAAAACTTGTAAATAAACATTCATAATAGCTTTATTCATTAATGAAACTCAAATTTACATCAACAAATGAATAGATAAAAATATATTATAGCATATGTATTCATAGAATGAAATATTACTTAACAATTAAATAAATTATTGTTATCTGCAAAACAGTACTGACTGAGGAAACCAGGCATAAAAGAAAGCCTATTTTATATTTTTATTTATATTAAACTCAAGGAATGACAAATCTAATTTATAATGGAAGAATGCAGATCAGTGATTGGTTGGGTCAGGGGTGTCAGAGCTGAAGTTGACAGGGAAAAGGCACAAAAGAACTTTTGGGAGTGGTAAAAATATTCTATCTTGATTGTGGTGGTGATTATATGGGTATACATATTTGTCAAAATTTATATAGTGATCACTACCTTTAAAAGGTATGGAATTGATTGTACAGAAATTATATCTCAATACATTGATTTTTTAAAAGAACAATGGTATTATGAAGCTTTTTGTCTACTATAAGAGAGGGAATCAAATAAGCAATAACAAGTGTGATAACTTCTATGTTGGGAAAAGCAGGCGTGAAAACAACATAGAAGCAGCTAATCCAAATTAGAGGCTTAGGGAGATTTATTAAGGGAAGCTAAGATCTGAAGGTGTCATAATTGTCTGTTAAATGAACATAACAGCATGCACAAATACCCGGAAATAAGAGAAAGAATGGAATGCTTAGAAACAAAAGCAGCATGTTTTGAAGAGATATTTAGGAAGCATGATAATTGACAAGATTTAGTGATTGATTGGGTTCTAGGAAGAGCAGGATATGAATAATGCTCTAATTTCTGCCCTAGACAGCTAGCTAAGTGTTGAAGTCATCTTCTGAAATACGAGACACTGAAGGAGCATCAGTTTATGGGGGATGATAATAAGTCTAATTTTGAATTGGATTTGGAGTGCCCATAATACATCAAAGACAAGATATGAAACTGGAAGATGGTAATATAGGTCTGTATCTAAAGACAGAGAACCAGGAAGCAACATAGAGCTAATAATTAATGACAATGGAGTAGATTCACTTCCTAGGTAATTCAAAAACTGATAAAAGATGAGGACCAAGGGCAAGTTGCAGAACATTAATATTTAGAAAATTAGCGAAGGGAGAGGAACTGTGTTGGGAAAAGCTGCAAAGGAGAAAGGACTTACAGAGTGCCTACATAAATTGGTTACGAGTAACATATAAACAAGGAACAACAAACTGTGGAAAGCAGCAGCAGGCCTCTGAGGAGGAAGTCCTCATGTTCCAGTCCAGGGTGACCTTGGCTCTGTTACCATAAACATTGTGCTCAAGGATGTAAAACCCCTTCATAGCGCTATGACATAGCCAGACATGTAGGCTCCCTGTAAGGTCCGTGTTCTATCAGCTGTGCATAGATAATAAGCTAAAGATAACCACATGTTCTTGTTTTGTGAAACACCCAAACCCACTGTTATCAGTCCTTAGGATGACACACCAGTTCCAGCTCAGGGATTCACTTCCAGCTCACTGATTCACTCCACCATCACATCACCTTTTTCCCACCATCCCTCCACCCCTACCCTAAAGATCAAAGTGATTGTAATCAATAGTGTGGATAATCAGAGCTTGAGGCCTTCACTGCCTCCAACAGAGTAATAAAGTGATGGTCCCTTGGTCCTACTTTCTCTCTTAATCTGTCTTTTTCTCATTCCTTTGTCACCACCGAACTTGGGGTACACATGGATGATATAGGCCTGGCTCCCTACATTCTGGCACCCAATGTGTGGGGCTTATGGATTCTCTACAGAACTGTATGAGTTACTGAGGAAAAAAACAAACAGGAGTGTGTGGTCTCATGAAATTCGTAAGTTTAGGACAGTGTGGTTAACAGACTGAAATGCAGCTAAAAATCAGGAATTAGACTATCTATTGGGTTTGGTGACAAGAAGGTCATTGTTGACCTGTAACAAGCAGTTTCATTAGAGTGGTAGGAGCAGTGTTGAAGAGTTAGTGAAAAATAGAAAATAAGAATAGGAAATATAGAAAGCTATTTCAAAAAGTTTGCCTCCCCAAAAAAAAGAGTTCAAGAGAATTGTGTATCCAAGGAATTCCCCCCAACCCTGCAAAATATAGGAAAGACTTAATTATGTTTAAATGCTGATTATAAAGAGTGCATAGAAAGAAAAAAAGAAATGACAACTGTTTATCCTCCAGCTAGCTTGACCTAAGACTCAGAGGAATAAATAGACTCTTAAGTGTCTGGGTAAAACTTTTGACTCTAAGTCATTAAATCTCCTTTAGTGAAGACAAGGAGAATTATAATGATTATAAATTATAGTCATATGATTTGGGATTGGAAAAGATCTTAAAAAGCAATCAAGTTCTATGCCACTGGAAACATCTATTCTAGAGCCAGGAGACACCAAAATATTTCATATGGCAAATGTCTTTTATCTTCATGATACAGATTGAGCAGGGTGTTATTGTTAATCTATAAAACAAAATGCAAATCAAAACCACAGTGAGATACCATCTCATGTCAATTAGAATGGTAATCATTAAAAACTCAAGAAACAACAGATGCTGGCAAGAATGAGGAGATATAGGAACGCTTTTACACTCTTGGTGGGAGTATAAATTAGTTCAACCACTGTGGAAGACAGTGTGGCAATTCCTCAAAGAGCTACAACCAGAAATACCATTTCACCCAGCAATCCCATTATAAGGTATATTTCCAAAGGATTATAAATCATTCTACTATAAAGACACATGCACACATATGTTTACTGCAGTACTATTTACAACAGCAAAGACTTGGGATCAACCCAAATGGCCATCAATGATAGACTGGATAAAGAAAATGTAGCACATATACATCATGGAATACTATGCAGTCATAAAAAAGAATGAGTTTATGGCCTTTGCAGTAACATGGATGAAGCTGGAAACCATCATTCTCAGCAAACTAACACAGAAACAGAAAACCAAACACTGAATATTCTTATTCTTAAGTGGGAGTTGAACAATGAGAACACACGGACACTGGGAGGGGAACATCACACACTAGGGCCTGTTGGGGGGTGGGAGGCTAGGGGAGGGGGAGCATCAAAATAAATACCTAATGCATGTGGGGCTTAAAACCTAGACAATGGGTTGGTAAGTGCAGCAAATCACCATGGCACATGTATACCTATGTAACAAGCCTGCACGTTCTGCACATGTATCCCAGAACTTAAAATAAAAAATAAATTTTTAAGAAAAATGAACAGTTTTACAGATTTGAACAGCCAATTCATTAAAAAGGGATAAAAGTATCAAAAAAATATGAAAAATTGTTCAATCTCATTAGTATTTACATAAACATAAAACAAAACTAAAATACCGTATTCCTCCATCAAATTGTCAACTATTAAAAATATTATAATACATAGTATGTCAAGGGTGTTGAGAAACAAACACTCTTTTAAACAGTTCGATGTGTCTGTATATTGGTAAAAATATTTTCTAAGTAGCAGTTTGACAATATGTGGCTGTTCTACTTTAGTTCTGTAATTTCCCTGTTAAATATTTATCCTAAGGAAACAATTAAAATTGCATAGAAATTCACATGCAAAAATGCTTGTTGCTGATATAATAGGTGATATATAAGAGCAATACTTAGAAACTATGTAAAAAAAGAATGAATTTCTTTTAAATAAGTATATATGTATATGATGTGCATCTGTATATAAATACATGTACATATGTATATATGTGTATATCCTAATACATATTTATATATGTATATGTGTCCATACATATATCCATATAAAGGGATGTATACACATATTATATACATATATGCTTATGATGAAATACTTTGTCACTAAAATTACATTTTTGTAAATTATAATACTATATAAAATGTTTGTAGGTTATTGCTATATGAAAAAATTGTTTTAAAAAACAGCAAAAACCCAGAATATTTTTATAATCTAAATTATACAATAAAAGATACACCCACAAACATGTATATACACAATATATGCTTGTACACAGAATGAGTAAGAGTAATACATCATTATGTTATCAGTGGTTGTAACTCAACTGGGAGACTACAGGTGATTTTTGTTTTCTTCTGTAGGCTTTTCTGTATTCTAAACTTTTTAATTCAATATATACTACTATAATCAGATATATTAACAGTAATTGTGAAAAATATGACATCAAAAACTATAAAGAAATATGTTTATTCCAAAGCAATTAAAAACAAGATATCAAGTTTAAGCGTTCATTTGCTGTCTCATTGAGCTGTAATGAGTGTATAAGGGCAAGCACATGGAAAACACAATTGCAATTGAAAACCCTCTGTGTTACAAATAAGGACATCCTGTCTCATTGATAAACGTAAATGTAGATAATTTTAAAAGAAACATTTACTAGGTTATTTATGATCTATAACATGGAAATTATTTCACTGGCTTCAACTCAGTTATTCACTGGCTTCAACTCATTTGATACTATTACCCTGAAAATGCAGTCTCTTTAGTCCCATTTTACAGACAAGGAATGTGTTCAAGAGATTAAGGAACTTGCCTAAAGCCAGATTTCAAATGTAGACTCTTCTGGCCTTCAGGATGCACTTTGTCCACTACATGCTGCAGCTCCCATAGTTGACAAGCAACATATTAAATAATTAGATTTCAAAATCTAAGCAGAGGCTATTTGAAATCTCTAAAATAAGGCATCAGGAAAAATGGTTCTGTGAAACTGTTTTAGATTTCTTGCTAGAAAATTACAACTACAGGCTCTTACTAAGAAAATGGCACCAAATTACGAACTCTTTTCAATAAACCGGTCTTTAATAGCTCTAAGCACTCAACTCTTTAATTTGAATTTGGCTGTTATGACGAATACAATAAATTAACTTGTGAAATTAATCATTTTGTTTTTAATGAAAAAATATAAATACAGAAGCTTTGCTGTTTCTATACATATGGCTAGCAAGGGTAATGGTTTATGTTGAAAAATACTACTCTGCAGGAATTCCTACTACTGGTAATACTGTAATTCAATTTGTTCTATTTAGATACAAAAAATATGCTAGTCCTTCAGACAATATGTCCACTACTGAGGTTCTCAGCAGGTTATACCTGAAACCCTTTCCACTTAATAAAAATGAAATCAATGATCTAATTTCTGTCCCCCCATTAGTTTGTAACATTAGAAGCAGAGAGAATGCTTTATGAACAGGACCAATTCAATGAAATTGAATTTACAAATACTTACTGAATAACTTGATATATATCAGCAGTCTGCCAGATGTTTTACATTTTCATTTCATTCTCTCCTAATGAAGTTTCCATGTTATAGATCATAAAATTAAGGATAAGAGACATTAAATAATCTTAACCAAGGTCACATAGCCAAGAAATAGCAGCACAAGAATTTGAACTCTCATCTTCCTGAAACTAAATCCTATACTATTAACATGATACTAAACCATGCGTCCCCAAACTAAGGCCCGCGGGCTGCATGCGGCCCCCTGAGGCCATTTATCTGGCCCCCCGCCGCACTTCAGGAAGGGGCACCTCTTTCATTGGTGGTCAGAGAGAGGAGCACAGTATGTGGTGGCCCTCCAACGGTCTGAGGGACAGTGAACTGGCCCCCTGTGTAAAAAGTTTGGGGATGCCTGTACTAAACCATTTCTAATATTATCATATAATAAAAGACTGATTGTATATGAAAATGAAATGACAGAGGTTTGAACAGATGATGTTGAAACACAGAACTGGGGGATGCTGGCATCTGAACACTAGGAAGAATCCTTAGAGGGGATGACATTTAAATGGTTGGTGTAATCACTGGTTTCAGAAGGATTTTTTTTACTATCCTCTTCTACAGTAGAGACCGTAATCCTGATTTTGCATAAGGTGAATGATATCAGGGTAATATGCATTATACTGATATTGAAACTAATACTCATGATCTGCCAATAAATCAAGAACCAAAAACTGGTTCTTCATTCTTAGGCTAGTGCAGTGGGTGAGGAGAGTCCTTATGGGCTACAGAGTAGTCAAATGACATAGTGAGTGAGTGGATGGATAATGTCAGAATTGGGCATCTTCAAAACAATTGCTAATAAGAGAATAATACAGAATCTCAATACTTCAGAAATTATCTCTATAACTTCTTTGCTAAGAGATCATCCAACATCTTCTCAGACATATCAATACCTACAAAACCATTTATGCCACTCTTGGACAAGCCAAAAGTAATAATTACAATAAAAATAAAGAATATACTCTAATTCTTATTGTTGAGGGAGGGAAGATTGAGGCTGCCTAAAATAAAAGACATTTGAGCAGAGGCTTAAACAAGAAAGATTTACACATGTGAAGAAAGGGAGCAGGCAGGGATTCTGGGCAAAATGAAAAATATATTTAAAGGCATGAAAGAATGAAAGTGAAAAATTCTGGGACTGGGAAACAATCGAGTAGTTTGAGCCTAGCTTACATGGGAGAGTAGGGGAGGAGGAAACTTACACTAATATACCAGAGCCAGACCTTAGAGAGCCTTGAATGCCAGGAGAGGCTTTTATAGTTGTCCCTCCCAGGTGAGTTAAAAAAGTCCAAAGAGTAAAATACTGGAGACAGAACCTTTAAGCACAAGGTACAGGAAAAAGAACCAAAGGAGGAACAATTAGAGATAGACTTTGCAGAAGCTAATGGAGGAAAATATGTCAAGAGAAAAGTATGCCAGGAGATATGGAGTGTTCAATAGTACCACAATCTTCCACGTAAAACATCATTGCTCCTCCCTACATGCCTTCTACCTTTGCCCTTTCCCTCCACTACTAAAGTACTTAAAAGAATAATCCACATTTACTATTGCTACTTCCTTGATGTCAATTTATTCCTTAACCCACTGCTTCTTTCTCCATTACATGAAGTCTGGCTTCTTTCTCCATCGCATCACTGGTTGTCAAAGTCAATGCTGTTCTCATCCTACTTAATATTTCTGTGCCTCTCTTGGCCAAACTTGTGTCACTGGTGCAAACCTTCTGCCACATTTCCAAACCCATGTATCCAACTGCCACCTCAACTTTTCCACATAGATTCAAATAAACTTGGCCAAAAGAATGATTTCTCAACTATACCCAGGCAAGTTAGATCAGAGCAGATAGTATCTAGGGAGAAACTGGTTATCAGCACTGGATAAAAGGAATCAGGAGTTCAGGTACTGTATTAGTCCATTCTTACATTGCTATAAAGAACTACCTGAGACTAGGTAATTTATGTATAAAAGAGGCTGAATTGATTCACAGTTCTGCAGGTTGTACAAGAAGAATGGCTGGCAAGGCCTCAGGAAACTTATAATCATGACAGAAAAGGGGAAGGAAGCAGCAGGAGAGAGCAAAGGAGGAAGTGCTATACACTTTTAAACAACCAGATCTCATGAGAATTCATTATCACAAGAACAGTAAGTGGAAATGCACACTCATGATCCACTCACCTCCCACCAGGCCACTCCTCCAACATTGAAGATCATAACCCAATATGAAATTTGGGTAGGGACACAGAGCCAAACCATATCAGGCACAGCCATATTTGTTGGCTTGCAACTTACAAAAACACTTTTTAAGTACGATAATTCAGGCAAACCTTACAATCACCTGGGAAACCAGGGGTCTACATTTCCATTTTACAGGTGAGCAAACTGAGTCTCAATGAGGTAGAGTGGCATCCATTTATTCATTCACCCATCTACCAATCCATTCATTCATTCTCTATTTATGAGAGCTTGCTATGTGCTAGGCCCTACAACTTAGTCAAAATTCCTCAGCTAGTCCTGGTAGAGTGGGAATTCAAACCCCAGGGTGCTCACCTTTGAGCAAGGATCTTTTCCTTTCCATACGGTTGTATGGAGGCCATCCAATCAGGACCTCTTCAGATATGCTTGTGGAGAGATGACACATATTTATAACTGGACAGCAGTTACAGCACTGTATGTATAATAACTGGTACTCGATAAATGTGTCAGACGAACAAAGGAATGGATGAATGTGAGGATAACAATAATACTGCTCTTCTTATCCCACAGGATTATTATGAGGGCCACATGAGATTGTAGTGGAAAGGGTCTTGACAAGGAGTTATTTTAATATTCTTTTTTATTGTTTGTTGCTTCAAATCCTGTTAGGAAACAGGCAATGATGCAACAATCTGGGTTTAATCTACTCTATGAAGAACAGCATTTGGTTATAGGTCATAACCTTGTCTGTTTTTGCTTACTGTCTCCTTCTGAAGATATAAATATCTATATTTTTCATATCTACATACCACCAGGTCTACAAAACAGGGGCTCAACATATGTTTCTTGAATGAATTTATGATTTCCAGTTTTACAGGTTAGGGAATTAAGCTCAGCAGGCTAAATGAATAATATAAAGTCACCTGGTAATTAAGTGGCAGAATTAAAATTTTCACTCACATCTTCTGACGCTAATACTTTTTACGTTATAATCCTTTTTTGACTGAATGTTAGGCTTCACTAGCAATTTAGATAATAATGAAACCACAAAGTTAGGTACAACTTGATCATTTATTTGGTACTTTCCCATACATTTTCTAGTTGACTCTCAAAACAACACTGTAAACACAGATTATAGACAAGGAAATCTAGGCTTGAAGCCCTCAAGATATGTAACGTTGATTAGGGGCATAGAGCTAGCAAATTCAGAAGACAGGCTCTTCTCCAGGCTCAACGCCTCTGGCCTCTTCATCTTCGTATTCACACCTTTCTTCCATCAGGCTGCCCTGCCCCAGGAAACCTACACAATTCTTTTAAGACAGTGTACTCACAGCTATACTCATTGTACCAGGACAGGCCAACGCAGAAGAATATGGCCTTTTAACTCGCATAGATTTCCAAAAGAAGATATTTTTTTCATCTAAAAAAGCTGCCAAGGTTCCAGGTACATATTGGTGAGGAACCAGGCCAGTTGGCAAAGTATTTGACAAAATCCCAATTGCTGGTGATTCTCAAGTTACAGGAGATAAGGACTTCTTGGATGTACACATTGGCCTGAATGCATTATAATTGAAATAGAATCTGCAGGCGCGGTCAGGATGATATGACATGTATCCAGATCTTTTCCTTTTATTTTTAGGCTTAAAGTTTAGTCCTCTTTCTTTGGCAATTTTTGGAGACATGTGACTAGTACAACTCTAGCTAATACTATTATAAATGCAATGGGATTGTGACGAAGGGAAAATTGCCATTGTGCAAAACCAGAATTGAATATCTGTACTCTTTCTTGGGGCTTTTAAAGGTGTGTTCCATTTCTTAGCATTAAGAAACTGCTTTAATTACTGAGATATAGAATCAAGAAGGAAACTCAGTTTTAATTGGAGTTTATATTTAAACACAACAGGAATGAGCAGGAACATTTATTGCTATTTAAACAGAGAAGATATTATTAATTTCACTGTACTTTGAGTTATATTCAGTGTAACAAATGTTATAAATACAATGTAAATTGTATTTAAGTGTAAATATTATCCTTAAATATAAATACTGTGAATTCAAATGAATTTGAGACTGAAAAGTAATATTTTATGTGTTCATTCTTTTATGTATTTATTAATTCAAAAAATATTGATTGACCATGGACTCTGGAACCAAAGTCTAGGTGTAAATCAGGTATCTGCCACTTAATAGCCCTATTCTATTTTTTAATTCATTGTCATTATTACTACCACATATCAGGCCCTTTTCTAAATACTAAATACTAAATGAGAATCTGAGTAAGCTCTAGAGGACCCCAGAGGAGAAGAGATGGTGCTTATCCTTACAGTACTTGAGGTGACAAGACCCAGGTAGGCAAAAATTAGAATGTTAGACAGTTTCTTGAACTCAAATGGAATTCTCTGAAACTAGCACCCAGTGGTCAAAATACTACCCTTCTTTAAACTGTTATTTCACTTTAATAAATTTTAGTAATCTTCTGCCATATACCAGACCTTCTACCAGATGCTGGGAGTTTAAAAGAATAAATAATGCTGTTATTCTCAAGAAGCTCATCAAAGAAAGTTATATAAATGACTCTAATACAAGTCAGACAGAAATAATGCTATGAAAGAAGTAAAAGCTGCTAAGGAAGAAAAGAATAATACATTGATTTATTTTAAAAAGGAATTATTGAGTGTCAACTATGCATTAGGTACTGTGTTGGTAATACAGTAGTGAATCAAACAACAAAAACTCCTGCTCACATAAGATTACATTCTACTGGGGTGAGACAAAAATTAACTTTAATAATTAAAATATGTAAGTTCAGGGAAGAACTCTGTGAAGAGCCTAACAATCGAGCAGGGAAAATGCAGTGTATAATGTAATACCTGGAGTTAGTAATATTAGGGTGCTTTTACTACTCAAGACCTGAAGTTACATTACACATCGCATTTTCCCTACATCTTGCCAACACCCTTGTAAATTGTCCCTTTATTAAATTGTCCTCAAATTCCTGCCAAGACTCTGACATTGGACATAAGGATAGAATATTTAAGAAAACTGAAGAGGCTAGTGTGATTGGAGTTTATGAGAAATAAGAAGGAAAAGAAAGGTCAAGTTGGAGAGATAGGCAGAGATCAAATTATGCAGAACCTTATGGATTATGGTAACAAGTTTGAATGTTACTTTAAGTATAAGAAGAAGTCACTGGAAATAGAGAAATAAGGAGTAGAGAAATAAGAAGTATCTGCATAAGAACCTACCATGATGACTATGAAAACTGTGCAGCTTCTAATTATTTGAAGGCTATAGAACTCTACAAAGACTAAATTTTCTGCTGGCTTTAAAAACTCTGAAAATCTGGTGTCTTAAAAAAGGGGTCCCCAACCTCTGGGTCATGGACCAGTACCTCTTTGTGCCTGGACTGCTAGGAACAGAACTGCACAGCACTGCAAGGAACAGTGAGCGTGAGTGAGCATTAACCCCAGCTCCACCTCCTGTCAGATCAGCAGCAACATTAGATTCCCACAGGAGTGAGAACACTATTGTTAACTGCGAATGAGAGAGATCTAGGTTGCACACTTCTTACGAGAATCTACCTAATGCCTGATGAACTGATAGTGGAACAGTTTAATCCTAAGACCATCTCCCTGCTCCCCCACCTCCTGCTTCTGGTCTGTGGAAAAACTGTCTTCCACGAAACTAGTCTCTGGTGCCAAAAAGGTTGGGGACTGCCATCTTGAAAGATAAAAACAGAATGATATTAATTAAATACATTATTTAACTACAGTTTTTATCATACTGAGTAAACACTGAAGTTGTTTAAGTAATTGCTTTCCTCTGAAACTTTCTTATTTTTAGACTAGTCTTCCCTTCAAAATAGCTTTAGTTAGAACACTCCCCTATTCAACATCATCCAGTCGCTCATGTGTATAAGTCAAGAGCCACAAAACCATGACCTGTCATTCAAGGCCTTCTGGTCAAACTTTGCCAATGATCCTAACTAAGGCTATTTCCCCTCTCCCCGTTGAAAAGGGGTCCTCACTCTCTCACATCTGCTATACCTATTCACACCTGTAAACATTTCCTGTCTCCCTCTCTCTTACTGTCCTCTTTCTCAGAAAAAAAAAAAACCCTCAACATATAGAGAAGAATGGCAGGATCTGGACTAATGCATATTTGGGTTCTAATCCTGGCTCTGCCACTCACTAACTGAGTGACTTTGGATTACTTATTACAACTCTTTGAGCCTTAGTTTCTTCATCTATAAAATGAAATAAGATTAATAATACCTGCCCTCATGGAAGTACTAGGAGAATGACTGAAGTGTGAGCAAAGAACCTAGCAAAGCATTTGGCACATAAATGCTCAATGAATCTAATTTTCTTACCTTTTCTCTTATGTCTATGCCTACAGTAGTGTTAGGGCTATGATATTTATTATTAAATAATATCCCTGGACAGCAATCATAAAACTTCGTATTACAAATGCTAGTTCTATAATCTAAGGAATATCAAAATGTCATTGAGAATATAAACAAGTAATAAAAAGGTAGAAGTAACTGTAATAACTAAAATTTTATAATTTATAAATTTTTTTCTACTCCTTTCTTCATTTTCTTCTCAAAATATCCTTCTGCAATGGGCAAATAAGATATTACTCCCATTTACAGGTGAAGAAACAAAGTTGGAGAGTTGGAGATATTCCAGTACTTAAATATGTTCACTCAATCTGCAAGGGATAGAAAAATAAATAGAATCTAGGTATTTTAATTCCTTTACAAGGATTAATTCCACTTCAATACCAACGGACTGGTAATGTTCATTAAATGGGAAATGTTGCTCCTCCTGAGACCTGCTGTTGCCCTCAGGACAAGCCATCAAAGTAGTCTGTGATACATGCCTACTCCCACCTCCCAACACTTTATCTAGACTTATTTTTCCCCATGTCCTATTCACTAATTTAAGGAAAGGCCATACTGAACACGTTGCTTGCTTTTTCCTGGAACACATCAGACTATTACTTCCGGGCACATACTGTTGCCTTTGCCCAGAATGGCCTTCCTCCTGTGAATAGCCAGGTAACATCTCTTCATGAATCTTTCAAGAGTCAACTCAAGGGTTACTGCAGCTAAGGAGGGCTTTCTTGACATCCCATGTAAAATGGCTACCTCATCCTCTATGTTCTTAAGCACAGCCTTGTAACAAGTAATTTGTCTTGCATTTGGTGTAATTCTGTCTATCTCTGTCTCAGTTGCATGTGGTACAATTGTGTCTATCTCTGCTTCTGGATTGTGAGCTCCATGAGGGCAGGGAATGTACCACACTTTTAACATTCTTCTTGTCCAGACAGGGTCTGGCATGAAACAAGTGGTCAAGGAATATTTTATAATACTATAAATGAATTAAGTTTCCTAGGAAACCTTAAGTTTGACCCAGAAGCCTTACACGTAAATGGAAAACAGTAACTCATAGATCTTCTCAGGAAGGAGTTAGTTTAAACCATCTACAAACATTAAAGCATGAGGAATAAAGTGGAAAAACAAAAACAAAGATGTAGAGGTCAACAATTACTGGAATTACTGCTCTTTGGGAAACAGGCCTAACATATAATTTTCCCAACAGCGACTCTCACCATTTTATCTCCATATGCCATTTGTCAATCCAGACTGAGCTGGTTCTCTAGTGTAAAATAGCCTTAATGCTATTGAGAATGGTTCTGTCAGTGAAATAGCAAGACCATCCATGATGAAATGCATTTTACCAGGCCTTTGCACAGATTTTAACAGGGACTGTCTCACAAGTTCTCTGAACCTTGGTTTTCCTATCTGTAAGGTACAGATTATATCCTGTCTTACTGTCTACACCAGCAAGGCTGATTCATGTATGACATAAGGCATCTAGTGTAAAAATGCTCCAAACACTGTTAATTTTCCCTATCCTAGAACCTATGGAAAGAATCTTAGGAAAAAGGTTTGAGCCAATGTATTGCTGGCTTATGATGGCTATCAGTGGTCGCCAGGTACTATGTTAGAACTCTGCAAAAGACAGAAGGGATGGCCCGAGAGGCTATGCTGGAGGACCCTAGGGTGCCTTCGTGAGCCCATCATTAAGGAAGCTTCAAAAGGTGGGTAATACAGAGTCAGGATCAGTGGCTGCTCTTCTGTATTCCAGGACCAAATACAAAATAGGCATTTCATAATTTTGGAAGGAAGGAAGGAAGGAAGCGGGGGGAAGTTGGGGAGAAGGAGGGAGGGAGGGAGAATTCTGGGTTCAAAGTCTTGTGTTTAAGAGCAGCCTGAATCTAGTCTTGTATTTAATCAGCATTAAGCCTTCATATGTCTTACTTATACCTCGTAGTCATGCTCAAAGGCCCAGCTTACTTCCGTGCAATTCTGTTAAGTTTACCTACACACAAACACACACACACACACACACACACACACACACACACACACGCTCTCTCAAACACAAATACACATATGCTGCTCGCTCAGACCTATGCTGGGTACTAGTGAGACATAGTCCTGACTTCAAGTATTAAACTGAGACAGACCCAGAAATAGACAATGATAATTTGATGATAAATGCTGTGAAATAGAAATTCAGGAGGAAGGAAGACAGACTGAGCAGGGATTGACTAACTCTACCCGCAGGGTCCTGGAAGACTTCCCAGAGAGGTTTGGCCCTGAAGGCAGACTAAGAGTTTCCAGGCAGAGTGGCAGAGAGAGGATTCTAGGCTGAGGTCACACTGAAAGCAAAGGCAATGGGGCTGGTGGTGGTGGTAACACAATCAGACATTATTGGGAAGCCTAACAGCGAGTGTCTAATGGCAGAATAGAAGATGTGGGAGAAAAAATTGCTGAAGCTAAGGCGAGAAAGACAGGATGGGATCAGTCCAGCCTCAGCCAGGATCAGGCATGAAAAGTGTTCCAGGAAAGGGAAACAATAGCAGCAAAAATGTCAGGATTCTGGGATTTGACTAGAGGAATTATTTTTTTTTTTAACGTATAGATTGAAAAGAGGGAGGAAAAGATAAGATTTAAAATTTGAGACAGGCAGCTTCTTATGGCTTTTTTTTTTTTGCTTTTATTTGTCTAATCTCACATCATTCTCTACTCACCACTCTCACCACCTAACCCTATCCCATGAGTCTGCTATATTAAAGATAATTAATAGGACTGCCTGCTTGTGAACCCCACCTCTATTATTTACTAGTTATTTGAACTTGAAATGCTTCCCAACATTTCTTACCCTCAGTTTTTACAGCCACCAGTGAGTACCCATTGTATGGAATGCTATGTGCTTTAATAATTTCTATTGATCATTTTGTATATGTCAGGTCCTATTCCAAGCATTTTTATGTATTATTTCATTTATTTCCAGACAACTGTTATAACATGGGTGGTATTTGTGTCCCATTTTATAGATGAAGAAAGCAAAACACACAAAGTTTGAGAATTTGGTCTCAGGTCACACAGCTGTAAGTAGAAGACTGAGGACTGGAATCCAGGCATTTTGACTGAAAAGCCTGTGTTTCTATCCATAGGGAGTAAGAACCTTGACTTAAAGTGTCTAAGGTTCTTTAAATAACTAAAAATAGAGCCATTATAAGATCCAGCCATCCCAATGGGTATATCAGATATCTACACTCCTGTGTTTGTTGCAGTACTGCTCACTATAGCCAAGATTTGGAAGCAGTGTAAGTGTCCATCAATACATGAATGGATCAAGGAAATGTGGTGCTTATATATAATGGAGTACTGTTCAGCCATAAAAAGAATGAGATCCTGTCATTTGTAATGACGGATGGAACTGGAAGTCATTACCTTAAGTGAAATAAGTTAGGCACAGAAAGACAAACATCACATGTTCTCACTTATTTGTGGGATCTAAAAATCCGAACAATTGAACTCATGGAGGCAGAGTTACCAGAGGATGGGAAGAATAGCGGGGGTCGGGGTGGGGTGGTTAGGGAGGAGGTGGGGACAGTTTATGTGTACAAAAAACAAACAGAATGAATAAGACCTAGTACTGGATAGCACAACAAGGTGACTATAGTCAATAATTGTTTAATTGTACATTTAAATGTAACCAAAAGAGTATTACTGGATTGTTTGTAACACAAAGGATAAATGCTTGAGGGGATGGACACCCAATTTTCCATGATGTGGTTATTATGCATTACATGCTTGTACCAAAATATCTCATATACCCCATAAATATATATATCTACTATATACCTACACAAATTAAAAATAAAAAAACCATAAAAAATAAAAAGGTATCTAGTATTGTGGGGTATCACAGAATCCATGTGTGTGTGTGAGGAAACACAGAACTCTAATGAATGAGTGAGGAAACAAGTGAAAAAGTGTTAGTTTAAAGGGGAAGCACCTAGGTAAGAGAAAAACCCTTCTTCCCCAGGTAGCTGGCCAGGAGAATGAAGAGTTGGTAGCTATAAAGTGGGATAGTGGTGGTAACTGTCTCATTTCATCAGCTATACTTGTCATATGGGCACCATTGTCCTGAGCCCATGAATAGAACACTGAGAAGTACCACGGACCCCCTCCAAGGAGTATTATGGGGCCTCAGGGGCCACACCAGGCTCCTTGTGTAGCCTATGACTGGACTTCAGAAAGTACCTGTTGCCATTCTTCTGCCCAGTCCATCATCATTACAGCCAACCTAAACATCTGATTATGAAAGCACAGCCTGGTAGCAGTGAGCAGCCGGAGAGCTTAGTTCCTCTAAGCCAGAAGTAAAAGGACTGGGATGGAGGAAATCGTAATTCCTCAGCTTCAGAAAACTCAGAATGCTAAAGGCAGCACAAAACTAATGCTTCTGATCTTATAAAGGAGCAGAAAAGGCATGGGAGCAGGCTCGGTGAGGGCGGGGACATAGGAGGTAGAGCAGGAGATAGGTTTTTCTGTCCACAGGTGTGTCTGCAAGGTGGTGGGGTAGGGGAGGAGACATCAAAGAAACATCTGCTAGTCTTAATCATTCTGCAGAATGACATCTGAAAATCCATGCCCTGGAGACTCTAAGTATAGGACACAATTGCCTGAATCGTCAGACAGTTTAAATGACTGTCCCCAGATCCTACCACTCTGGCCCATGATTACACAGGAGGGTATTCTAAGATGTGTGTGCCCAATTTCATACTACTGCTGCATGTCAGGTTAAGAGAGAGAGAGAACAAGTTAGCAAGTTGCCACTAGCTAGATTTTATCTACTCAAAATTTCCTATTTTCATCCCCATTTTATACTGATCCAGGCAGAAGCAGTAACCTGACCAAGGTCACACAGCAGCTAGTATACAGGTCTCTGAATTTCCACACACCTCATAAAAAAAGAAAAGTTGCCACCTCCAGGTTTCCAGTGAAAACTGTACTTTCAAGGCCAGCTAACAGCTTGGAGGTCATTTACCAAGAGGCTTCACAGGCATGCTTGTTTATTAAAAAAAGGAAAGAAGCCTAATTATAGCCCAGTGAGAAATGGAATGTTGATGTATAAATGAAATTATGAAAAAAAAATCTAATGACATGCTTGGGAAAAGCCTATAGGCTTGGAGGATGGATAGTGCTCCAAGCAGGAAAGGAGAGGGGAGTGGCAAAGCACTGTGGCCAGGACTTGGGCTGGAAGAGAGGAGTCTCACGTCATACAAGTTGCTTCCAGTATCTCCCTATACATCCTGTTTGTGTCCCAAGCAGGACTGTCTTTCTGCACCCTCAGAGGGCACCTGCAAACCGACTTACAATAGGCAGTGAGACACAATGCAAAGAACTTGGGTAAGAAAATCATGTGGGCCTGGCTTTGTGACTCATCAACTCAGTGGCCTTGGGTAAATCACCTCATTTCTCTGACCCTTGATTTCTTCATTTCGTCAATGGAGATAATACTCACTTTGTAGGACTACAGTACAATTACAGGAGACACACAAAAAGTATCTTTCAAATATATCAGGTATGAATAAACTTTATTACACTTAGTACTATTATTACTATCATTATTAGTATCTATCCCTCATAATGTGAGGAGAATATCACTGGATTTCCAATGATTTCTATGGTAGTTTCCAGGATTTGGCTAGTTTCTGTTAAAAGGACATGGCTTTTATTTCAAAGCAGTGGGAACTGCATGTTTCTCTGAAGTAAAAGTGTTCACCTCCCACTCAACACCCTACCTACCTATTGTGGGCATAATTCTAAGGGGGAGGTGGGAATCATTTCTTTGAAACTTGTCACTGAGCCAGAATTGAAACTGCTGAGCCAGGTTCAGTAATGCCTTCTGACTGTGGTAAGTGGGGCCCCTCTCATACTTTGGAGTGTCTTTTGAAAAATGTCTATGTCTTTCTCTAGTTCCTGGGCTGGCTGTGCAGTCCAAGCAGGATGTCCTGAGCCTGGTTCCTCTGGGTCCTGGTCACTAGACATGTCTAACTTGAAATTTTGTCAGTCCTCCCACAGTGCTGGAGATCAACTGCAACTAGCAGTGACAATTGGGCAGGGCATGTCTCAGCCCTCCTTTCTCATTCTCAGGGTGTTCTCAATCTTTCTGGTTCCCCAGATGTAGAGACAATCAGATGCTCTGAGAAGGCTCAGAATTTATGGTTATGGGCTTTTTCTATGTCCCAGTTCCAGGATAAGATGCCTGAGTAAACAGATCACTTCTGTGTATTTCCTTCATGAAATCATACAAGATTGGGCCACCAGAATGGTGCCACCATACTGATTTGGGGTGGCTCTCATTTATGTTGGACACGGGAAGGGTCTAGGGCTCTGGGACACTGATAGTCCACCACTGACTTCTGAACTTGAGCTGTGGATGGGCCCAGTTATTGGCTCGTCCCTATCTATGTTCTAACTGAGGTGCTATCTCTGGGTTTACAGCAACTGAAGATAGCATGGGTGGCAGCAGGCATCCTTAACCCTGTATCCCCTTCTGACAAGCAGTTACCACTCTCTTTGCAGTGCTAAGTTGTCCTCCAGAAGTAGCAGTCCCTGTCATGAGATATCTATCTTCTTTGAAGTCTTTCAAGATTGTTACTCTGTATCTCCACCAAACCCTCCTCATTGTCTCCAATCCAAGTGTAAATGTTGTGGTCTCTTGGGTCATTAATGAGTGTGCCATTTGAGAACAAACTTTGCTTGCACAAATAGAACAGTTCCTCTCAGTAACTGGACTCCTTGTTTATTATTCCTGCTGATGGTGGTGTGTGGAAGTCCAGTTAGCATTGTGCAGTTAACTCTAATAGAGTACATTCTAGGAATGCAGGGCCTACAACCTAAAGCTAGAATTCAAGAGGAAACATTGTTGGAAGATGTATTAACCTACGTTTATGCAATAAAATTCCTAATGGGACATTTAACATAAATAGAAGATAAATTATTTATTCACATTTTTCTGTATACTTAAGATGAGCCCTGCATTTTGTTAATCATTATAAACCAGTATTTGTGGGGGTATCATAAATGATGACGCATTATGAGTAAAGATGTAACCCACATTAAGTAAACAGTATTAGGAAACTGCTGAGGCAAGAAGATCTATATTGTTTCAGTACAAATATATTCCAAAAAGTCATGTATTGTGAGCAATAGTAGTGCTAGCTTTTTCCGCAGTTGGGAGATATAAAATTAGGCAGAAACTATGCCTTTGACAATAAAGAATATGAAAAGATGGCTCCTGGATACTTCACAGGCACTCACTGAACAATAAACACCTCTAAGTATCTTCTCTACACATTGTTCTAAATTTTCATCCATATTCATGGACCTCACATGAGTCTATAAATTTTGTAATACAGTTTTTAATCAAATTGTTTACGTAGACAGAGGTGTCACAAAAAATATTTGCCTGGAGCCCTGCTCACCTTAGGGGTGGCCTTGTAAATCAATGTAAAACATATCTACCTAGTGACTTAACTATGGATTCTTGTCACCAGAGACAGGATCAAGGAAATATCTGAAGACTGCTTGGCACATTGTCTTTCCTCCCTTGTAACGGAAGGGTCACTACAAGTCGCACCTACATACCTACAGATATATCATAATCAGCCATTAAAAATAAAGTTTCAAAGCAATCTTTCACAATTTGTAGACATTGCTCACAAGTGAGCAACAGAATTTTATACACATTCTAAAATTCTATGCAAACGGAAAATGCATGAAAAAAAGACAAAGGAAATAGGATGTTGAGCTGTCTTTAAGAGGAGAAATCTGAGGGGATTTTGCTGTGTCATGTGTACTTTTCACTACTTTCTAAGTTTGCTACAATAAAATGTACTATTTTCACTTTTATTTTTTAGCTCACTGAATTTCTTTCAACATGTCTCTCACACTACTCTGTACATTATGTTCCTTTTGCCTATATACGCATTCTCCCAACTACTTACTTTTGTCTGGCTAAATCCTACGTATCTTTGAGATTCCATCACTTCCTCCAGGCACCCTTCTCGGATCCCTCAAAGCTGCAGTAGGTGTTCTTCTAATAGGCTTCCCCATTATCCTATAGATTCTTATTGCTCTACATATAACTAAATGTTTGATTGCCTCTTTCCTGTCATTTCTACACCCCAGTCATGTCTGTCCATTACTGTGCTTGACAAAGAATTAATACTGAGAAATATTTGTAAAATGAATAGATTAATAAAAATTAAAATACAATTTAGATGTCCCTTTAAAAATATATACACATAAACAAAATCTAGGAAATTCAGAGAAATTTTTGTCACTGTTATTTGTTTAAGTTTCCCAGTGATAGTTTAAAAAATTTGTTAAGCATGATGATTAGGTTTTCACAATAATGTTTGAGCCCTGCATCTCTCAAACATTATTATGATGTTGGCCCATTACCCATCTCATGTGAAGGAAAAAATTGTTAATGCATGCTTCAGTAAATAAAAAGAGAATCAGTGGAACTGTGCTTTGACAGTTACAAAAACAATCTGGTAATTCTGTGGGGCAGTGTTGAGCAAATAAGTTCCTGAGAACATTAATTCCATAAAATACTCTGGGAAAAAAAGAGGGAGAGAGGGTCTATAATCCAATAACTTTAGAAAATGTTTTATGCACTGGGCCCCTCTGAAGAATTACAATGTGTGTTAGCACATTTCAGTGTTGTAAAAAGTCCTGCTGTAAAGAATCTGGTTAATTTATTTTTAATCCAGTACTTCTCAAACTTATTTGAATATGAATCCTTCTTTTATGTAATACCTATTAACATCTATTTCCCAGAACACTTTTGGAAATGCTGGTACAGAGATAAAGGCTTCCAGAGGAAGGAATTTTCTGGCTCACAGTGAAGGTGAGAAACAGGAAAAATACTGGAGAGACAATAAGGCTTTTTAAAACTTACTAATAAAATGTGACATTTATTGAGCACTTACTATACAGCACATAGTATGTCAAGTATCTTACATATACTAGCTTAATTTTTATAATAAATTTAAAAAGTACAAACTATCATTTCCATTGAATGAAAAGGAAATTAAAATTCAATAGGGTTGAGTATGCTGTAGACAGTACCATGTCTGCCTGGGTTACTTCATACCCTTCCTCTAACCGCTATGCTATGACAACTGAACCACACAAACCCTCCTTTCCCTGGTGGAATAGGTGACAGAATGGAAGCACTCCCTTCCTCTATTTATTTTCCCTTCTTTTTCCCCTTCCTTCCTTCCTCAAACATCCTGAGTGTTCACTCTGTCAGTCACCTGTGGAACTTGTGGCTTCAAAGATTAATAAAAAATGATGCCTATTCTAAAAAAGCCCCCAGTCTAGCCCACCCAATTAGTCATCTTCCAAGCCCTGGAATAGACTAACAAAGATGACCCTATGGGTTGCACCAAAAGCAACTGAAAGGCTGCTGTGGTAAAGATGAAAACCCCACCTAGGACTGCTTCCCATACAGTCTGGAACTGTAGGCTTAGAAGAGGTATTTAGCAGTTTGGAGTGAAAAGTTTCATGCACAAATCACCAAATTAATGCAGTTTTCATTAACTAGACTTATTAGTGAACTTGGGGGCAAGCATACCTATCCCCTATTTCAAATATTCTCTGGAGTTCTGGGAGATGAACAATATGCCAATATGGCCATATGCCAAGAAGCTATCTGGGGAAACAAGTGTATTAAGAAAATTTTACCCACACAGGGGTTCAAAAATAAATAAATGTATTTATTAAAATAAATATAATACTGGGCAGAAATAAATGTGTTCCCTACTTTTAAACTAATGTATTAGTTTAAGGTAAAGGAAGCTGTTACAGGAGTGTGTATATTTATCTAGGAAGGTACAAGAAGTGTGTGTGTGTGTGTGTGTGTGTGTGTGTGTGTATACACACATACACACACATACCCCCTGTGCCTTCCTAGATCATACTGCCAATCACACTGCTTTGTGAGTGCCTGCCTCACAATCAGAATGGAGAGATCCATTGCCAACTAGGAATGTTTTCAGAAGGAAAGATGGAAGAGGAGAGGTGAGAAGGAATGGGAGGGAGGTGACTTGGATGAGACAATAGAGTCATAGGAGATTAAGGGACGTTTAGGGCTTTGATAACACCTGGACTCTCTGCTACAAGGTTTAGGTTTAGAAAGATACCCACCACTTCCTCACAGTTACCTCATGATGCCCTAATCTCAAAAAGAATTTGGGGCTGACCTAGAGAGGCATTTTTGATCTCCCATGTGGATAAGGAGTTTCAGGCCTGCCATTCTTCTTGCTGAAGACTGTCACTGAGGAGAGGAGAGGTGAAGGTAAGGCTCTGTTTGAAATTCAACTAGTGCTGCATAAAGAATGATGCACATGAAAAATTGATCATGACACTGCACTCAGGCAAATATTATTAATAATGCAATATTTAAACACATGATATATCCCTCTTAATGATGAAAAGAAAACCAAGGTCAAAGCAAATAAAAGTCATTTCAATGTTAACAAAAGGAAAAGAGAGAATTTCTCTACATGCATCATTCCATAATAGCTTCCTTTGTACCACTATCTAATAGAGTAAGTAGCCCTTCCATCAAGAGAAGTGGCAAAACCCTTCTCAACAGGAATACTTCAAAACACTAGGCAGTTCTAGAAAAGTACAGAATTCAGGAGTTTTAGCCTTTCTTTTCTCATCTTGTTCTCTGTAAAATGAAGGTAATAATACCTAAACTCTTTCTGGGCCTTGTTTTCTCATCTACAAACTGGGGAGGCTACTAGATAATCTCCAGGATATCACATTGCAATTTTGAATATTTGTAATTATGTAGATAAATTTGGAAGCTTCTGATAGAGCTAGGTTCAAGCTCAATTCCTTCACATACTTGGAGTAGGACCTTGGTCCAGTTATTTAACCTCTCTAAACCGCAGATTCCTAAGTGATAAAATGAGACAATAACATTCCTACCACAGAGGTTTATTCTGAATACTAGGTAATTTAAGATAATTCTGCTAGTAAGAGGAGACATGAAAATCAAACCCAGGTCTGTTTGCCTTCAAAGACTATGCTTTTTCCACTACAATAGTGTAGAATACCAACATGAAAAAATGTCTACAAAGTCAAGCAGAGTGCAGCAGAAGCACAGGCTTTCTGCTGTAGAATGCCAGAGGCAAGAGGAATTCATGTTGTCTTTGGGTAGAGGCAGCAAGTTGTTACATAAGGAAAAGAGCTCTGGAGTCAGAGGCCAGTGATTCAAAACATTTAACCTTTCTTCGTCTCAGTATCTTCTCCTGTAAAACAGGGAAAGTCACCGTACCTGCTTTACAGAGTTGTTAAGAGTAAAGATGTAAAGGTTATGTATATGAGCACTCAGCATAGTACTCAGAACATAGTAAAAATGCCATAAATAATAGCTATTGTGACTATTACAGTAGGTTCTTTAAATTACATGAAAATAAATAATCTTATCATAAGTGATCAAAACTTCTAGAGGGACCTCAACACTGCACAAGCTACTGGCAACCCCAACAGAATCCCAAGTCCAGAAGAGCATTGTCTATTGGCTTTCCAACTTCTGTATCACAAAAGAAAAAGTCTAGAAAACACATGCTGTGGCCTTCAACCAGGCTTTATTCTCAGAGGTATTATTTACATTTCAGATTTATTATTGTCTTCACGGTGCTGACATGAAATAACCTTCCATTCTCTTCCATGTTAAAAGAGTACAGTGTTTCTTGGCTCGATAAATAATTCAGGGCTATATTAATATTTTAAGAAGAATAAGCAATATATTTGAACCCTAGGAAAACCATGAGGATTGAAATTAGTTATCTGTAGCTGAAAACTTAATTGCACCAACATATTGATTGTTTTTTCTTTCAGGTTTTATTGCCCACACAATGAAGAGGAGTGCCTACTCTCATTCTAAATGCTGCATACTTAATTATATCTGTTAGATTTTATTTTTATGAAAACTCACAAAGCAGCCAACCATGAACTTAAATGCTTTTGCCCATCTGATGCTTAACACAGAACCATTTGCCTTTCTTTACAACAGTGTACTCTTCTTCACAGATATTTTTCTTAGGATAACGGATGCCACTTTTCAAAAATGCAGATTTTTGAGTTAGCATTTATAACTTGGACAATGAAAGAGAAGAAAACTATATTTTTTATCTACTATGACTCAAATATATGTATGCATGATCTTATTTAATCCTTAAAATAACCTCCAATATAGGTAATATCTTGCCTTTTTACAGATGAAGAAATTGAGGTACAAAGACGTCAGTAACGTGTTCATGGTCACAGAGCCAAATGCATCCAACTCTAAAACCCAAGCTCTTTCTTCTAAACCAGGATGCCTCATAGAACTAATAAAGAGAGTAATAGGTAAGCTATATTGAGCATTTACTATGTGCCAGGCACTGTTTTAAGGTGTTTACATGCATTAATTCATTTAATTATCACAACAATCCTTTGAGATAAGGGCTATTTTTATCTTTTTCCACAGTCCAGGAAAATAAAGCTTAGAGAGTGCAAGTGGCTTTTCCAAATTTCCTTGATATCAAGTGATGAGCCAGAATTTCAAGTAATATAGCCTGGTTCTATGGTTTATTTATCCTGCACACACTAGAATTCTGATAGCAAAACCTAAAAAAATAGAGAAGTGGGCTTCCATCAGTAGGTGAATAAAGTAGGATGACCAAGGGCATCTTCTCAGTTCCACATGGGACACTAAACAGATATCTATGACAATAGGGTTGCCATGACAGGAAACTCACAGATGATGAGCTAATAGTGTTAGCAACACCTATTCCTGAATGTGGTCTTGGATCTTTACAGCAAACACAATCTCTCAGCTGATCTATCAAATTTGGCCTGCCCAGTAAAGGGACAGTCTGCCAGGGGCCTCTGTACTACATGTGGTTATACCCTAATTTTTCTTAAATTGTATCTACACAGGGTATTGTCTCTACCACATCTATGATGACAGAATTCCAGGAAGAGAAAGAATTGCCCAGAGTTAGCTAATTGGACATATCACAAGTTACTCCTCATTTGATAAGATAGATTAATTCCCAACTTGCTAAGTGGAATGAATTTAGAGGAAAATGGAAAATAAATCTCATTATTGGTAGAAGTGCATGCATGTAAACAAACTTTCACGCTACACACACACATACACACATACACAGTTTCTGGTCTCTCACATTCACTGGAAACACATAAGTACATGATGGCAGAGTTGTTGGAGTCTGGATGTAGAAACACATTCTTTGCAGATAGACAAATCCATCTGCTTAAAGACAGGTGGACCTGCCCAAAGAGTGAAGAATCTAGATCACCAGTCATGCCCTATGCTAAATCTCTGAGTCTTGTTTACTACCACTGCAGCTTCAATAATTTATTATCAGTCTTTTGACTTCCACCTGGTCATGTGCTTCTAGACCACACATTTCCTTCAACTCAACACATCAGGGTAACAGCTCCCTATCTTACATTTGTTTTCATCCTTATGGTAATCATGCCTAGACTAGACAATAGATGGGAAATTCACAATCCCAGATGCTGACACAAGAGATCAGCCAAAGCTCTGAGAAAGAGCTATTGAATGCAAATGTCTATTTTCCTTACACTTGGGTAATAAAATAGTGCATTGGCTATATATTTTGGTATACAACTTACTCCAAAAACTCTAGTGGCTTAAAACAGCAAACCCTTATTATCGCTCACAGTGACTGTGAATGAGGAATTTAGGAGTAAATTAGCTAAACTGTTCTAGCTCAAGGCTCTCATAAGGTTTTCATCAAGCTGTAGTGCTACAGACATCTGAAAACTTGACTGGAGCTAGAGGAACTGCTTCCAAGCTCATTGGCATGGCTTGGAAGCTTCAGTACCCCATTACATAGGACATTCCATAGAACCTCTTGTGACATAGAAGCTGGCTTTACCCAGAGCAAATAATCAGAGAGGAAAAAAGAGAGTGAATGCAACCAAGATAGGACCCACCATATCTTTTATAACCCTATCTCAGAGCAATATAGCTTATCAAGTAATATAACCTTATCATCACTAATGCCAGATTTTATTTATCACACATACTAAACATGGTATAGTGTGAGCAGAGACTACAGAAGAGTTTAAAGTGAAGATCACTGGAAGCCATCTTGAAGGGTAGCTATTAATACCACAAATAGCACACAATACAATCACTAGAGCCAACTGAAAGATATTTTTTAATATTCAGCCAAACATACTTTGGAACAAAGAAACAACTAAAATAATTTGACTTAATTTAGGTTAATTTGTAATTGAATGAATTTAGTTAAAGTAGGGTTAACTCTATTTATGATTTTCAAAGGTTCTTGAGACTTCCTTCGGTTTGGATGATTAGCCCTCAGGATTAATAAAATTTTTATTCTAGTTTTACATCTGGACACTCCCTTTATACCTAACCCTTCCTGGCCTTTATGATTTGCTGTTCCTTTGGCTGGTCTACTGGCTTTTTGATTCCGTAACCCACCCAAGACTCTGTCTTTCAATTTTCCCTTTCGGTTCTTCACACTGAAGTCTGCCCTCAGGAACACATATACTGCAGTGTTCCAACCACAGCTTCTAAGATATTACTCCTTGCCCAGAGCTTAGCAGTCCCTCTCAGGATCATGCCTCTTGGGAAGGAGCCATTTGAGAACCACTTTGTAATTGTGTGGCCTTGAGAAAGTTTTAATTTTCTTGACTTTCTGAGCCTAATTTTCCTATCTGCAAAATGAAGATAAAATTACTTAGCTAGCCAACAAGAACAATCTCTTACTAGCTGTTTGATCTTGAGAACTTACTTAATCTCACTTTTCCTCATCTGGCCAACAGAGATAGGGTACCTTTCTCAGAGGGTTGTGAAGATTATGATAATACATGTTAAGCACTTAGCATTATGGTTAGCAATTAGTTTGCAATCAATAAACACTGGCCACTATGTTAATAAATATCATAACATACTATAATAATAATAGTAATTATGATGATTATGGTGGTGATGATGATGATGCTCTGTCTCATTTTTCTATCGTGTCCCTGAAATTGACATTTACTGTGTACAGAAATTGACATCTCATCCCCAAACATGTGCCCCATATTTCTGGAGTTAATTTAGAAGGAATATCATATATTTGCATGTATAAATCCCAGACCATATATGAATCACATGACATAGTCATACTCAGTAAATGTCTGACAAATGAATAAATGAACAAATGAATGAATGTGTTGTATTTGCTAAGAATTAGAGTTGGTATTTACTTGTTCTTGCTTATGAGAACAAAAATAAATCTATGACTTAGTATTCATATTTCATGCAATTGCCTTCAAGTTGATCTTTCATGAATGCCCAAACAAATTTGCCATTCCACTCAAACCAATATAATAAGCTTATCCTTTCTACTGTGTATAGTAGTAGACAAGATTTAGACTTTGAAATCTTTGACATGAATTTTAATCGTAGCTTTGTCATTTACTATCTCTCGGACCTAAGACAGGTCCCTTAACTTTTCAGAGTTTTCGTTTTCTACTCTGTAATGTGGAAATAGTAATTAGTCCTCAATATAATTGTGAGATTTTGGTAAGCTGATACATATTTTAAAATGATAGCACAGCAATTAACACATTATGGAAAATCAATAACTATGAGTTTCTTTGTTTTGCTTGATACATATTTTTGAAAAGCAATTCAATAATATATATCAATTCTGACACTCCTCCTTCCATCCAGCAATTCCATATCTGGGAATTTGCCTCAGGAGGTGACCTGAACAAAGACAAATATCTATATACAGCTATATTTTATCATATCTACATTTTTAATGGAGCCCTTCAGCAATTGGTAAATAGGCCCTCACAAAGAAGACATTCATTTAGGATAACTCTTGGAACTATTTTAGTTTTTGCCTCATCATCAAGCTAGCGTTTAGAACAAGTACTCCTTCACACATTCATTCACTTACTTATTCAACAAATATTTATTTGAGTGTTAACTACATGCAGGACAGAAGGAAAGAGAATAAAAAGATAAGAAAATTTCCTCCTCCTCAAGCTTATAATGTGGTAAAAATCCACTCGCTGATCCAACACTCTTCTCTGATTCTGGCAGACTCTTACTCATCCCTTGGTCACAGTTCAAATGTCACCTAATATTTGGTAGATTCTCTGACATTTCTAGTAATCAAAGTACTTGGTTCTTTCCTATTTGCTTCTACCGGATTCTGTACATACCTATTTTTATGGTTTGACCACATTATTAGTGTATGTTTACAAATATCTTGTCTTTTTTGCTGGACTATGAGCCCTCAATGCTAAAGGATCCCCAGTTTTCTTCAACTTTTAAAGGCTGAAGCAGCAAAACAAGTATTTACAGTCAATAACTATTGATATATGAATGAATTAATGAACAAATGAAAATCAATCGCACATTATAACTATGACTTAATTCAAAATTTTAGGAGATCTCCTGAAAGATAAAATACAGCTTTAAACTGAAGGAGAGACAGTTTACCAGGTCTTGGAAAGCAAGAAAGTCATGATGGGGAGGGTATAAGTTCCTAAGAGGCTTAAATGATAGAAATGATTGCAATAAAAAAGGAATCACAGTGTATTCTGGCTCTATGGATTAACCTGAGCAAAAGCACACAGCTGGGAAATTTGGAGCAGGAGTATGTTTTATGCATGCTTGGAGGCCAGTATGAAATCCCATTCATGGAGTCCTTAGAAAATAGTAATAGGAAGGGAGATTGGAACCATTTTGGAGGACCTTAAAAGAGTGAAGAATTTATTTTCAATTTTATAGGTTGTGTGCATAGTATATGTGTGTAGGAGGTGTCAAGGAATATATTTTAGGAAAATAAAAGTTACTGAGAATAATAGTTTCAGCAATATATCAATTATACCTGGATGTGGGGGGTTGTGTGGGACTGAGAATGCAGGGATGCAGGTAGAGACCAAATAGGAGGCTGGAGGAAGGCAATTTAGGTTATGGTAATGGAGTCAGAGACACACTTAGAGGAAAACTGCAAGGTCAGTTGCCTTAGCTTTGCTGCACCAAATACTACATAGCAATATACCTCACAAGTATTCACAAAGGCAATACGTTAAAACCTCTATCCCCAGTAACTCGAGACTAAGACTTCAGTGCTGCTGCTACATGAAATGAATAAGGCCCCAGCTCTGTTTTTAGAGAGCTTTTTGGCCCAAGAAGGAGATAAAGAGGTATACAAGCAACTGTAATCTCAGATAGGCTATGATAAGTGACAAAGGCATATGAAAAATGCCAAGGGATCCCAAGGGTTCAGAGCTCTCATGACCTGCTTTGTAATTTTATCATCTTAGGACTGCTTTGCTCTGTATTTATGTCTAATTCTGCTAGTTAATGTTAGTAAAGTTAGTTAAAATTAGTAAAGTTAGGAAAGGTATAACCTCAGGAATGACACTTCACCTTCCTGGGATTCATTTTGTCACCTGTACCTACTGGTAACTAAAATTATGTTTGTTTGCTTTAGTTCTGAAATACCATCTAGCTTTGATCTCCAATCACTGTGCCCACTCACCTGTGGGATACTCCACAGGTTTCATCATACTTCTGTGGAACTGGCCATTCAACTGTTGCGACCAAGCATTTCTATAAATTTTGAGCAACTAGAGAATTTTTCAGCAGAAGGAGCTTGCTTAGCTACCTATTGGGTGAGGTTTAGAGCCAGCACCATAGTCTCTCTCTACTCCTTTTATGGAAAAGCTCCTGCCTTTCCATAAATAATCTGTAGGAACATACTCCAAAACAGCTCCTAAATGGGGCAATGTATAATGTATATGCCTAACACATTCCAGACAATGACATGTACATCTGGTTGGGACTGACTAGGAGTTTTAAGAGTTTGGTGAGGACTAGATAAGTGAGGAAGATAGATGACACTTAAAAAATATAGACAAAGGGAAAAATTTCTGGAGAGATAACAAGAGCGAAGGCATGAGTGAAGAAATTGATATGGACAGACCAGTCAAGAAATCTTCCAGATTTAGAATAAGGTTTGGTAGAAAGTCATAAAGAAAATAATATGAGAAGAGAAACATTCACTCAGCATGGAAGCACAGGGAGGCAAATTTGAGTTTACTTTAAGCAAAACTTTTCACATTATCACCAGAGATATATTTGTTAAGAGAAAAACTGGGCTTCTTTGGAAAGTGATATGCGGCTTGTGGCTAAACGAATATGAGTGGAGACTGAATGTCGACTTTGGGAAGCTGTTGTCAAGGATATTCCTACCTCGACGAGGCAACTAGCATTTAATTATGAACTCCACAACTGGAAAGGAATTGAATAATTAGTATACTCTTGAGAATGTGATAAGAGTTGAGAAAAATGGTTCAGAAGAAAAACAGACAAGAAAAGGAAAAGAAGGAGGGAGGGAATGAGGGAAGGAAGGAGACAGAGAAGAGATAGAAGAAAGGAGGGAGGATATAAAGAAGGAAGTAAATAAGAAAAAGAAAGAGAAAAATAAGAAAGCAATTGAGGGAGGGAATAAGGAAGGAAAAGGGATGGGGGAAGAAAGGAAAAAAGGGATACATGGTTGAATAATGTCCAGTATTAGTACACTAAGCATTGGTCCTCTCAACTAAATATTATTAATAATAAACTCCTGGAGTCTATCCACCCATGAATTTATGATTATGTGATCAACTAAGAATAGGACATAGATGCCTCTAGTAATGGAAAATAAGGAAGAAGTCTCCAGCTTTATGTTCTGGACCCTTCCATGAAGAAAAACAACAGCCAGCTAACAAGGCATTGTAATTGACTGCATCTTGTGGACCTTAAAAGTGTCAGAGCAATTTAGCATTTAACAGCTAAATAATATATTTTAGTACATCCCTGCCTTGGTAATTTAATAAACTGTGGTGCCTTCAGGGACCCAGCTTCATATAAATTAACTGCCTTCAACTTGGAGCATCAGGGTCTTTATCTTTTGTCAGCTTAATTATGTGTTTAATTTTACTTTTAACATTTTTTAAAATGACCCAAACTAACAACAGCCTCAATTGTTTAATTAAACAAATGGATACTGTTATATATGGCATGATCAAAACTCTAATTTTTCATGTTAATGTCTTGTAGGGAGCCAAGAGCTCTATGATGGTACTCAGGCAAGTCTTGCACTCCCATGTCTATCTGCCTACCTTTCCAGAGTAATTTAGTGGTTTAACTTGGTCCTGTAGCTCTCTTCATACTAATTCGTAACTGAGTCTCCCAGAACTCTAATATGTTATTAGGTATTTATATAATTTCTCTTTGTAGAAAAAACTTTGCATAGTATAGATTAGAAACTTGAGTTGCCTGAAGTGTACATCTAGAACAATTTAAGCTGCTGAAGTATTAAAGTCCATAGGCAATACATCAGTCTATAGCCACTAGTCCTCTACGTTCTATCTCTTGTCAAACTATTCTCTCATTTCCAAATATATCACCTTTACACGAGTTCTAACCTGGTCCTTCATAGTTCTGTTCAGCTTTTACTTCATAATCACTTAAAAGCAGAAGTCTTAACCCTTTGCTACAACCAGAATCTTACCCTTGACCTCTTGCGCTGGCTTGTTTATATCCTGACTTACTGATAATCCTCATGACTTTTGACTTCATGACTCTTTTCTTCCCCATTTTGGAGCAAGATTAATTTGATGTTTCAGAAACACACTATTAGCCCTTTCAATATGACTAACTTGGTGTCCACAATAGTCTAGATGACCACACCCATGTTTATACTGAGGCTTCCTGTAGAGCTTCTGAATCTTCTGAATGTCTCTTATCCTTTCCACACATAATTGTCAAATAGTTTTCCCACAAAAAGCTTTGATCATTGCCTTCCTGCCTAAAAGCCATTCAGTAATTTCACACTGTCACCAGTATAAAGTACAAGTTCCTTAACAAGATTATCAATACCTTCAAATGTTACCTCAAGGCCAATATGTTAAACTTATCAGCCTCTAGGTTCCTGTCACTGTGTTTACATGTTGACAGAATATAGACCTCTCATTTTTCCTGGAATATATTTTATACACTTTCTCTTTTAGACTTTTGCTCACATTTTTTCCAAATGCCTAATTATCATTATTTCTGCTTTTCTATCTGACAGAACCGATACTCTCTACTAGAAAGCCCACTATAATTTCTTGATTCTATTAACATGAGCTGGGTCAGTGATCTCATCACCATATTATTCATTACTCACAGAAAGCTGGCCTCATGAATAGACTATGCACCGCACCTGTGGGTCTTGGAGTCTATAAATGCTCCACTGCTGCTTCCCAAAGGGAGGATATTACCTTAGGCTGAGGCCTAGAGAATGAAAAGGAGGGGCTATAGAAGGAGCATAGCAGGCCAAACAACCATTCTATGCAAAGGTAGGAAATAAATCACTGCATTCTAGGAATTCCAAGTGTTCTATGTTATGATTCAACTGAGATTTAGAATAGGAAGAAAAAAATTTTATTTGTTTTAGAGAATGTTGGGTACACGGAATTAAGTTAGTGTGAATCCATGCTTCATGAGACACTCTCATCCTCTGTCTGCATATGACCCTATTTTACTTTATTTTGTTTGGTTTACAGTTGGTTCTCTGTATCTGCAGGTTCTGCATCCACAGATTAAACCAACAGTGAATTAAAAATACCACTTAAAAATAATAAAAATAACAACACAATAATAACATAATTCTTTAAAAAATATAGTATAACAACTATTTATATATCATTTACATTTTATTAGGTATTTAAAGTAATCCAGAGATAATTTTAAGTGTATGGGAGGATTTATAAGTTATATGCAAATGCTACCCCATTTTATATAAGAGACTTGACAGCCACAGATTTTGATATCTGAGGGGGGTCCTGGAACCAATACCCAAGAATACTAAACCATATATTTATTTTCAAAATAAATTATAGATTTTTACCATTATGACCAAGGCTACTATGATCAATCTTGTATCCTGATACATGTTTTAAGAGTTTCTTTTGCATACTTACCTAAAAGTAGAATTGCTGGTTATTATGTAATTGTTCAGTGTTTGCAAGATAATGCCAAATTGCTGTGATCTAGGGGACAGCAATTAGAGAAACGGTCCAGATGAGAATACTCAACCAAATTATTCACCTCCCCACCTCAACCTTGGCTTGAGGTTGCTCAAGCATGGTTTTTCCTTGATGTTACTGATGACCTTCTAGAAAGATCACCTGGCACCAACCACAGTCTTGGAGGTTGGAGAAGAAAGGGTGTAACTTCATTGGAGTGAGGCTTTTTGAGCTCTTTCACCATCTTTATGGTGGGGGTCATGTTGCCTTGGCACTCTGCCTGTTCAGCCAGCTAGGCCTATTGTGGGTGCAGCCCTAGAGTTTTATGTTTTAGGAATAACCCAATAGAGCTTGTCTTCCTGTCTTGTGTCATACAACTCTTGCCTCCTGCACCAAGGACTTCCTTGTTGTTGCTGAGGTGCAATAACTATGGTACCTGCTTGATGCCCACACATGCATATTGGCTCACCTGACTGGACTCATGAGACTTCAGGCCACAGGTGGGCCAGCACGGAGGGCACTGGTTGCATACCATCCATCTCCTTAGTGACTCATTCTGTAACCTATGATTCACTCTGCTGATGCCTCTGCTGCTGTCAGCAGCTGCTGGGGACCAGGTGGCACAACCTAATGTATGGAGAGAGTTGATGCTTTATAGGGCACATTTTTCACTAACGAGAAATGAGAAAGACTGTGAAACAAAGCTGTGGCCAGCCGGTAATGTGCCTATGTGTGTTTCCTCCACCTCTTCTCCATATTAATTTCCTTTTTGTCTCACTCTTGGTTCCCTAAGATTGCCTCCAACCCAAATTGAAAAGCAGTATTAGCATAAATTTTTGCCTCAGGGAAGCCAAGTAGCATTTTAGACTAGCAAAATCATATAAGAGAAAGTACAATACTAAAGCAGTGTAAGTGTCACAGTTGTAGGAAGGAACGAAACCCAGCTCAGCTGTAGCACAGTACATACTCTCTAACTCACAGATTTCCTGGCCAGCTAAACAGCTGGTTATATCTTGCTCCATGACCTTTTTTATTCCTATATCAGTTCCTTTCTATTCCTATAAGGGCTTGCATTTTTCTGTTTCACTTTTTACAGCTTCATCAGTTCCAACCCAGATCATCTATGTCATAGTCACCTACTTTGCTTTATTGAGGTGAAACTCACATTACAAATTAACCACAATTTTAAAGGAAACAATTCAGTTACATTTAGCACAGTCACAACAATGTTTTGCAACCACCACCTATATCTAGTTTGGAAACATTTTCCATCACTTCAGAAGGCAGCCCATTAAGCAGTTATTCCCCATCCTGCTTAGTGGGTGGGTTTAAAATCACATGTATTGGGTGGTTCTACATGCTGAGCACCATCTGCCCTGCTACTTTTAGGTCACTCCATCCATACACTAAGCCTATAAAGTTAGGTTTTTTTCTTCTCTGCTTTTGCAGATGAGAAAAGAGGTTCAAAGAGGTTAGGTGAGATATTCAGATAACCAGGACCCAAATGTGCATGAAGACAAATCCCATGCCTTTCCATTAAACCATGCTGTCTCAAAACTGTGAATATTTTTCTCACTTATAAGTGGGAGCTAAGCAATGGGTATGCAAAGCCATACTGAGTGGTATAGTGGACTTTGGAGACTCACAACGGGGAAGAGAAAGAGGGGAATGATGGATTTAAAATACTACAAATTGGGAACAGTGTACACCACTTGGGTGATGGATGCACTAAAATGTCAGGCTTCACTACTGTACAATTCACCCAGGTAACCAAAAACCACATGAACTCCAAAAGCTATTGAAATAAAAATATATAAATTTATATTTATATAAATATAAATTTATACCTATATAAATGTATTATATATTTTGTCTCACTCTTGGTTCCCTGAATTATATATTTATATTTATATATATACATTTATGTAAATATATGTATATCTAAATATAATATATAAATGTTATATAAATACATGTTTATATATAAATTTATATTATGTAAACATAAATAAATTTATATATATATTAATATATATTACAAGTATATATAAATATTTATATACATTTATGTTTACATTTATATATTTTTATATATTTCTATAAATGTAAACACATTTATATAAATATATATGCATTATATACTCAATATTCATTAATATACTAAATGTCAAATATATAATATATATTTTACATATAAAATATATATATTTTATATATAGAATGTTATATATTTTAAAATATATATATTATATAACATATATTATATATTTTAAAATATATATTTTAAAATATATATAACTACATATATGAATTGTGACTCTTTTGAGAACACTGAAACTTATCCTTGGATATATAACAACAGTAAACCTTAACAGTTGATTCTTTGCTATGGTAGTTATCTATTGCTATATGACAAATCACCTCAAAACTTAGTGAGTTACAGTAATAACCATTTATCTGCACAAAATTATGTCCATTAGAAATTTGGTCTAGGGTAGTTCTGTGAGTGTCACATGGGATTTCTCATGTCATTGCAGCCATTTGATAATAAGCTAGGACTGGATGGTCTAAGATGGCCCTACTCACATGTTTGGCACCTGGCTTGGCTGTCATCTGGGATACCTCAGTTCCCTGTGTGCTTTCTCATTCTCTAGCTGGTAGACAACTTCACATAATAACAGAAGCATTCTAACAGAACCAAAGCAGAAATGGCAAGCCTCTTAATGTCTATCCAGCTTCAGAAATCACAAGTGTTTCTTCTGACACATTCTAGTAGTCAAAACAAGACTTAAGGCTAGTCCAGACTGAAAGCCTGGAAAATAGATTACACATCTTCGTGAGAAAAGTCTTAGTATCACATTGCAAAAGGGCATGAAGTCAGGGAGGTGTGTTTCATTGGAGAACATAACTGTAAGAATCTACCCTACATATTCTAGAGTTAATTCTCCCTAACTGATCGCTTTTCTGTCTTTATAATGTTCCAGGCACAAGAACCCCTTCAAGTATTATTTGGGGTGAGGAAACAAAGTTATCATTTAAAATCACTATTCTGCTGCCTATAGTGAGCAGACAGATACAAGGTCTGAATATTCTGTTTCCATATGTGTGGGTTACAGACCACCTATATTCATCAGTGTACTCCAGCACAAGACTTGATCACAGCCTATATTTCAAGTGATTTTCAGATCCAACGAAAACACTCCAGTTCCAAATGCGTTTAGAGTAGAAACAGATTAACATTTTAAAAAGATTTTTTTTCTGCCAGGATATATCTAGAAATAAACCCTGGAAACAAGTGATGTAGGAGAATAACTCATATATGTTTCTAACTATTAGAAGTGCAGGAACTACAATCTGATAGTCATTCCACTGACCATCACCCTTCCTTGGGTGTCTTGTTCCTTCCTTACATGCTAATTCAGACAGTATGATCAATGACTGTAGTGTTGCTCGCTCTGTGGCCTGAGATTATCTCTTTCTCCAGTACCTCTGTGTATCCTTCAGGGAGATACTCACTTTTTCCTCTGTGCCCACCCACTAATATACTACATGTATATGATTGCCACAGATTAGCAACATGTTTTTTCTATGGCAGCAAAGAGAAATTTGTTAAAATACCGTGGCTAGATACTAGGCTAAGAGCTATACAAGAATTATTGCATTTAATTCTCATACCAATCCTTATTAATCACTGTCTTAGAGACAGGGAAATTTAAGCACAGAAACAATAACTTATGCAAATTACATAAATAGTAAATAGTGGAGCTGGTATTTGAATTCAAAACAAATAATGCTAGAGACCATAATCTTAGTCACCAAAATATATTTCTTCCCTATGTTCCAGCTATTATAGAGGATAAAAAACAAGAGAGATGACTAAGAAAGAGTAATGAATTTCCAGATCCTTACTATCTAATAGAGGAGATGGACACTCAGTTCATTAATTAATAAAATGAATGTGAATTATCTTCTAGGAACCACACTAAGCCCTGAGGATATATATTACTTTGATACTGTCTTCAAGGAAATCATAATTTAGCAGGAATACAGACAGGCACACATATAATTCTCCTTACAGTGACAAATGCTAGAACAGAAGGAATGAGCCAGGATGAGAGCCAGATGTGTGTCTCCAAAAAAATTGGAAGTAGGAGGTGTAGGAGGGAATGTGGCAAGGAAAGTTTCCCTGAGAAGATTATGCCATATCAGAAGCCTTATGAACCAGTAGGAAGAGAGAGAGAGAGTAATTTATGAATTGAGGTAGTGTCTAGGAATTTGTTAATTTGACAGGGACTTAAATAATGGGCAGAACTTTCACAAAGGAGAGGGTGGGAAAGGACATTGTGAGCACAGCCAAGCAACATATGTAGAACTGTGGAGGTAGGATCCTATACCATGTTGTCCTATGAATAATAAATTTAAATGAAGCATAAGGTACATGGAAGAAGACAGTAAAAGACAATGTCTAAAAGACCATACAAGTTCATTACTTGGTTTTGAAAATCAGTGTGGGAAACTTGAATATTATGATTGTAGCAACAAGGAGGCTTGGTAGGGGTTTAAGTAGGATAAAAGTATTATGAGATTTGGACATAGTAGTACTCTATACCAAACCAATGATGTGTATGGGTAGAAGAGTAAAAATACATCTTAAGACAAAAAGGAAAAGAACAATCTCTTATTCAATTATGTATTTTATCCTATTATGTATAAAGCCTAATGATAGTTGTTTTGTTTATATTTGTTCACTTAACTTAAAAAAAAATCTTGTGAGATAGATACTAATGCCATTATTTTACTGATTGGAATACAGCTCATAGAGGTTGATTTATCTCATCCAAACCCAACAGTAAACTAGAAAAGAGTAGAGCTAGAATTTGAACCCAGTCTATCTGTATCTGGAGTCTGTACTTTTTGCTTATACTATACTGTCTCTGATCCCAGGAAGGACTTGGCCATTGTATATTTATTCTATTAGTCATTAAGCCAGTTAGGCCCTGTTCTGGTTGATGGGAATACAGAAGGATCCACACAGACAAATCTCTGCTCTTGGAGTTCACATTACAGCAGGAAGAGACTGGCATTATAGTAATGAACAAAGATATGTTAACATGTTATAAATGCCATATGGAGTAATAAGTATGGCAAGAGAATAATGATTGAGGGCTGGGGTTATAATTTTAAATTGTGTGGTCAGGAAAGGTGACTTATGAGCAGAGACTTCAGTGAAATGGGAAAGTGAACCATGTGGATCTCTTGGAAGAGCTTCTAGACAGAGGAAACAGAGTATAAAGAGGATACACACACACACACAAAACCACCAAGAAGTAAAGAGATAAGGAGGAAAATCAGAAAACATGCAGTTTCAAGTAAAGGAAACAAAGTGTTCAAGGATAGAGGGACTGACTGCTGCTGAGTGGTCAAGATTGAAAACGAAGCATATGATTTGTCCACCTTGGAAATCATTGGTGACCCTGGTAAGAGTAATTTTAGTGGAATGATGGGATAAAAGCCCTTGGAGTTGAGTTATGAAAAAGTGAGAGGAAAAGAAAGATAGAATATAGTGTATTCTTTCAAAAAGTTTTTCTATTTTAGAGGGCAGAGAATTGGGGCCACAACAGCTGAACAAAAATCGGCATTGAAGTTTTTTAAAGGTTGAAACATTGTATCATATTTGTATGTTAATGACACTAATCTAGTAAGGACTAGAAAACAATGAAGATAGGAAAAAAATTATAAAATCTCTATATAGGTGAGTTGATTTGATATTCAGGGGAAGAGATGGCCTTAAATAAAAGCTCAAAGAATTCATCAATTATAAAAGAGAAGAATGGCAAAGTTTCAATAAAGGGATAGATTTGCAGGTTGAAGTGTAGAAAGATGTTCTCCAGGATTGCTTCTATTTCTCTCATAAAATTTAAAAACAGTCATCTTTAGAAGGTAAGTTCTTTTTTCCTAATTTCATGTTGAATATACATGGCCTCTTTCTGAGTATTCATTCTCTCATCCTTAGGGGCATTTTGACTGATGAATTTGAAAGAACGATATGAAATTGTTTAGGAACAGCCAACAGAGAATGTACATTCCACTCTGCTCCTCCATGCTGTGCAACCTATAGGAGAATACTGTTTCTGGGAAGGAAGCAGGCCTGCAGTTTGCAGCTACCTGTGACTGACTGAGTTTCTGTATTAGAAAGTACACTGATCTGCAGATACATGTAATATTTTCTTTATCAGCAATAAATATGAATTCTTTAATCTCTATCTGCTGACTCTTATACCTTTCTCTCCAGACATCCTAAACTCAAGTGGCAGGAAAGAAAACAAAAACTCTAATATCTATTCTAACCTCTGAAGTCATCATGACCGTTAATAGAGGATGAAGAAGGGAGAAGGAATACTGAATGTCTGAAGAGAGAGAAAATATTATAAAAGTAACCTTTCAAAAGATGGAAGAATAAATTGACTTGGCAAATTTAGTATGGACTCACCTGAGATTTGATGTCATCTAAAAAGAAACCCAAAATCATGGTTTTGAGTTTTTGTCCAAGTACATTCATTATCTCAGGCACAAATGAAAAAAAATTCTAATATAGTTGGATTTAATGAGAGTTGATACTCTTCCAGGAAGTAAGATACAGGGGAAAGAAGGTAAGGTAGTTAAAGCTATCTAAGAAAGTATTATAAAAATAAATCATGAACTCCAAGCCGATGAGGAAGAGAATGGGAATACAAGGGGGATGAGGGGCATTGAAAAGATATTAGCATCAATGGTTTGGTTGGGTTTTCTAATGGGGTTGAAGAATTATAAAAGCAGGAATATGGAAGGGATGGACCAAAAAGACAGGAGATGACACAAGTATTTTTGTATGTTTTCACATTTTACCATTTCTGAAAAAGGAAATGTAATGGCCACTTAGATTTACTAAAATATGTTATAATTGGTAAGGTCTAGAATAAAATAATAGAGTTGCTGAGGTGGGTGAAAATCAACAAACTGAATTAAAATCAATATTCATTAGAATATTGAATGGCATTAACAAGAAAAATGACCGGAGTAGCAATAAGAACATTGGAATATAGGTATTTTCTAAAGTGCTTTCTGGCTCTCATATGCTATGGTTCTATTATTAAAACAAGTACAGGAAAACCTTACTTGACTTACTTTATATATATAATGAGACTAAAAGATATCCATCAACTGACTAGGGTCTAAAGGTTATCATATAAGTTGAATTGAAATGTCATGGGTTTGTCCTATGTTCAAATTAAGGTCAAAGAGAAAGACAGAACTTCACTTTTGGATCTGTCACAATGACAAGTAAGTTCTATTAACTATCTGCAAAAAAGATAAGATGTTACCTGTGTAGATGACATGGTGATGAGTGACAAGTCATGGATGCTGTTCCATAGTTTCATTCTTAATCTAAATGACTTGGACAAGAATCATTAACTCATTTGATCAGTTCTTCCTGCCCATACAATTATATACAATACACAATCACTCTAGGAGGGCATAGTGTCATGAAGGAGAAAATCATAGACTTGTTTTTCCTACTCTGTAGTACATAATAAGTATTAATTCCATAAACGTTTGATGATGATGAGGGTGGTGGTGATGATGATGATGATGATGGAATTAAAAGGCCAGATTCTCCACACTTGTAAACTATGTACCATATTGGCCAATTATTAGTAAGCAGGCATTTGTTGATCATTAACTGTATACAGAGTCTTAGTCTCAAGTTGCAGTAAAGTAGGTAAAAAGAAGTGAAATCTCCAAAAATAAAACTTAGGTAAGAATCCCAGACATATGTCTATATTTACACATACAGATACACTTCCGGAAACCATGTATCTGCATATTTAGTCAGGGGTACCAACATATATGCCACGCTCCACGAAAATCAGTGGCACATGTAGAATCCTCCAGTCTCATTAGCATGGCTATTCTTATGATGGGACAATCCCTGAAGTCATAAAATAGTATCTCAATTGTTCTTGCTCATACAAATCACAAAAGCAATCTTGAAGTAATCATTTGACTTCCCATGTTGTTTGATAATAGAGGATAAGGCACAGATGACAGAACACATGGACTTTGCGCAGACTGCTTCTGATGAGTCATTTCTCAAGATAATTTCATAAATTGTTGCACTGATGCCTAATTTTAATACACTATGTAAACAATTTTAGCTACATTTCAGGCATTTCAGGTCCTGATCATCACTCCCAGGTACTATCAAAAAAGTCTCTTTTCTCTCTCTCTCTCTCTCTCTCGCTCGCTCTCACTCACTCTTGCTCTTTCTCTCTTTCTCTCTCATACACACTTAACATGTGCATACTAAGTCCTATAATGTGTATGGAGAAATTTGAAATGGGGTTACTGGAACACAAAGGTCAGATAATGATGTGCTCCCATATTAAATTCAATAGCAAAAGAAAAGGCTAGTCAGGGAACTGGCTGGATCATAGGCCAGAAAAGAGTAATTGGTGAAAACTCAACAAAGTTCTATCCTGGCTTTCGAGGGTTATCCCCATTCAAACAATCTGGCTTCTAGATCCCATTTAGATCATATCTTGTGAGGACACATGGTACAGCAGAAAGAGTGCTAGAATAGTGAAACCCATGAGTTCCAATTCAGACTCTACCTTTGAACTTGATGCATCCTTAGTCATTTTGCCTCACAATCTAGTACAGAAGCATACAAATAACATCTTGCGTATGGTATGATGGAGTTCCTACTTTACTGTAGGAACATAGATGAGGACTTGATTAGCTTTTCCTAGCCACAGTTAGCCAGCAAAATGAACATTACTATTTTCCTTATCATCTAATCATGCCTCTGTACTCTTAACCAGTCACATCACAATCATAATCCCTAAGGAACAATATGTGATGTGAATAATACTTTTTCAGTTAGTAAAGCACTTTCATGATGATCCTCCACAAATCAGTGAGTTTGACATGCCTGTTTGCTGATGAAAAAAACTGGGGCCCACAATGGCAATGCAATTCTTCAATCATATTGAAACAGTAAGCCTGACTTTCATGTGGTAAATTTCTTTTGACTTCCTTCGGTGCCCAGCATGAAGCTCTGCACTCAGTGGAATTGAGTGCTATGTCTTCTGTCTGGATGTGCTCCTTTATACAGGCCTATTAAGGTTATTAAGGCCATTAAGGCCAATCTATTGATTTCATATTCCCCTGAAGGGGGAATAATATGGCAGGGACCAATTCTGTATTGAGGAGTGGGGAGGACGGAGCACCTGCTGCATGAAAAGAGAGACTGATATTTTCCAGGGAAATTCAGTTATCACCGAGATGGGTGGGAATCCAGGAAACAAGATGTGAATTAATGTCAACTGGAATACCAATTTTCCTCAAACAGTAAGTGCCTTTTCCAAAACCCTGGCCCTATAGCAGGCCAACATCTTTAGGTTTCACATGGAAAGCCTCAAACTGAAGATGACAGTTAGAAGGCTGTGGTGCACAAAAATTATAAATGAAATTATAAAATGTCCTAAAAGTCCAAATGACGGAGTCTAGAAAAAGTCAGTGTATTTAGCAGGGTGAAATAAAAAGAGCAAAGGCTTTTGACCTCGGCAGATTTAGGTTGGAATCCTAATTTTTTCACTCACCAGCTTTGTGACTTTGAGAAAGTGACTTCATAGTCCTAAACTTCAGGTTCCTCATCAACATAATGCATATTATAATAAATGTTTGTTACAATAAACATTAGAGATAATGTCCTATGTAAATGAGCAGGGCAGAAATGTCAATCCTATATGTTACTTAAATTTGGGGCTCACTAATGGTATCTAACAGTAATACAGCATCCTATATTGTTTTAAGGTCTATTCCTAGCAGTCATTTCCAATGATGTCATCCTAGCTCTGTATGCAGAATTCAAGTCTCCCTCTTAGGGTTCCAACACCCCTTGCACAGAATTCTGATCTTGTACTAACAATGCCATGTGGTAATTATGATAACTTTGAGTCTCTTTCATTCACTATATTCTTAGGTCTTGACACATAGTAGGTACTGAGCAAACGTTAGGTAAATAAATGAACAATTTATTCCCTAATAGAATATAAACCTCTCAAGAATGGGAACTAGGTCTCATTCTCAAATTTAGACTTTATGAGAACAGGAATCATTCCTGCTTTGTGCCTTGATCACTGCTGAAACACTGGTAACTAGGACAGTTACTGGCGTTAAGTGAGCTGAGCCTATATTTCTAGCATTCAGTCCAGGACCTGAAACAGAGTGAATGCTCTGTGGATGGTTGTGGAATTAATTAATAAATTAATGAATAGAATCCTGAATTAGTCCTGTCACTAAAGTATGTAAAGATTCATCCATTTGGGGTGACTATAGAATGGTCAGTAATTACTGGGTACCTCTTGGTTAGAAATGGTATCAAAGCTGCATAGTTCCATCAAGATGAAGGCAAATCTTAGAAATCAGAGCTACAAAGATCCTAAAGACTATCCAGTCATCTTATGCTACTATAACTTACTTAATGCTCTTTTTTCTCAAAAATTGAGGCTTTCATTATTATTTTTTATAATACTAAGAGTACTGGGAAACCATTAAAGCATTTTAAACAGGCTTTCATTTTCCAAGACCAAGCTGGCTGGAGTATTAATAATAGTTTGGAGGTCAACACAACCTGAATGCAAGTAACTAGTAAGGAGGCTATTGTAGTAGCCCAGTGAGGAATGATAGTAACTAAATTGTATAATGGCAATGGAGATAGTCAGAAATGTAGATATGCAAGAGCCAAAGGACACAAAATCAACTGGACATGGTAATGAATTATATATAGGGTGGTATGATAGAAAAAAATGGATTAGGAATATCAGTGGCATTATTCTGGTTTTGTTTGTCTCCCCCACTGGACCGAACTTTCTTTAAAATAGTAGCCCTGTCAAATTTGTTTCATTATTTTCAGCATCTGATATTGGGACTTGAACACAGAAGATACTTGGTGGAAGTTTGCTGAAAGAATGAACAAATTATTGCACAGCAAGCAGAGGACAAAAGGAGCAATATTCAGAAATCAACACTAGCAGGGAGAGGCCAACAGGTCTGTAGCTACTTGGCTTCCATTTATAGGAAGAACTGGCAGGATCAAGACAATGCTAGATAGAGTATTAAGGAAAAGCTACAACACAGAGAAACAGCCAGACATGAGGTATAATGTGATACCTCTGTCATAGAGAACAGCTGTAGTAGTTATGAATTATGATAAAGCCAACAAAGCAGATATAAATTCAGGCTTTCAGCCAGACTACATGGGTTCTAACTCTGGCTCTACCTCTTCTTGCTGTCTGACCTCCTTTGGGCAGTTACTTAACATCTTTAAATTTCAGTTTTCTTATCTGTAAATAAGGACAATAATAGTACCAATCTCATATGATGCTAATGAAGATTAAATGATATAACACATATAAAGCACTTGTCAATGACCAGCACAGTATCTTAATCCTCAATAAATATTCGGTGTCAACAATATACGAGGTCAAAACAAGAAGAAAAATGATAATAACAGTAACCTTCATTTATCTGGCCCCTGATAAATAATAGTCTCTTTTCAACAACCATTTAACAGATGGGAAGAGTGAGGCTCAGAAAGGTTAATTTTCAGATATTAAGTGGAAAATTCAATACCAGGTCTGTCTGAACTTCAAGGCCCATGCTATACTGCTAACTTTACCAAAGTATTGAATTGGGTCTCCACTTAGTCCTTAACCAACTGTGGCCTTGGTATATCTAGTACTGAAGGTACTGATCCGGAAGATGGGAATCAAATTGCCCAAGTAAAAGCATAGAAGCTTGAGAAGCGGGTGGCAACAAGGAGCCAGACAGAATCTGGTATTCTGCACAGATGCCCCATACATCCATATACTACATGAACCAAGAGCAGTGTGAGCCACATACATGGGACATGTACTCTATAATTCATTCTGGAAAATGGATAATTATAGGAGGTTGTCAGATTCAATAGGCAAATTCTGGGGAAATCAAAACAACAAATTATGTGAGAGCTGATATTTGTTCAGGCAGACATCTGTCTTCTGTTAGATAATTTAGGGATGTTTTTCAACACAATGTTTAAATATGGCTCAGAAAAACCTCTCCTCAGCATGGTTTGTATGGTAGAGCCAAATTCCTGTTTTCAGTGGGTCTTTTCACACTCAGAGAGGGCTGGTTCCCACAGTCATGGTAGAGGTGGGAGGGACAAGAGACATATATAGGCTGAGAGCCCTCTAACCAGAAAAACCAAGCTGTCATCCTCCTCAAAATGCACTTTCTGCTCTTGTAAGGCCACTATCCACACCACCTCCACATGTGCCCAATTCATTCCTACCTCGCAGCCTTGTACACTCTGTTCCCATGGATGACTTCTTTCCTTTTCTCTGTCTCTCCAAACTCATCCTTAAACACCCAGGTTCTTCAGAAAACCATCCCACACTACTCTAGACCACTCCCAACCCAGGTTTCAACACTTGGCATCTGAGCTGCATGATCTAGAACTTGATCATCTACTGCAACTTTGGAGTAAGAGAAGAGAATGGTACATTCAGTCAGAGGAACGAATCCTCAACCACAGCTCTACTACCTCCCGGCTGTGAAGCCTTGGGCAAAATCCAAGTATCTCTGTGAACCTCAGTTACCTCATCTGTAAAATAAAAATACTAATATCTACTCACAGGGGTATTGCCTAGGTTAAATGAGATAATGCATTTAAAGGAGCACTCAAGATAAAATTTTCATGTGCTGCCTGGTGAACTCAATCAAGTGTGTCTCATCTTCCTGGGAGCAAGAATTATAGATGCACTCTTCTTCCCTTCCTCAGAGTAACAATCTGCTTAGTTGTAGTGGATTCTTTTTCTCTATATTCCCACATGTAAGATAAGCCAGTCAGAAGCTTCAAACCAATGAAGGCCCAGGGTCAGTGCCATCATAAATTTGATTTTACCTGTTCTCCTTAATGGGACTTCTAATGCTGCTGGGGAGAAACTGCATAAAAGATGATGAATGACAGAAGACTAGAGGACAACAGAAAACAGAAGCTGGGACTTTTCCTGGGAAAATTTAGGAATTCGAATCACAGTCGTAGTCAGCAGGACATAGGCAGTGGTATCAGGTAGAACCTAGCAGCTGAGGCACAGGACTAACTTTCCCAGATAGCTACATTAAGCAGAGATGAGAATAGAAGAACTGCTCAAAAAATCCTGGGCATATTAGACCAGTTTCTAGGGCAGGTGTCCCCAAACTACGGCCTGCGGGCCGCATGCAGCCCCCTGAGCCATTTATCTGGCCCCCCGCCGCACTTCAGGAAGGGGCACCTCTTTCATTGGTGGTCAGTGAGAGGAGCACAGTATGTGGCGGCCCTCCAACGGTCTGAGGGACAGTGAACTGGCCCCTTGTGTAAAAATTTGGGGGATGCCTGTTCTAGGGTATTACTGAAATCCCACCCTAAGTGAAACAGGGGCAGAAGACCAAGTGAAGAATGACCATCCTTATAAGTGGATCCTGAAAGATAGCAAAAAGGACAGTAAATTGCAGAGTTTCAAAAAGAATAAACCCAAATAAACCTTTTCTCTTCAAGGTTCCCTTCACATTTTGTTTCTACAATAAAAGTATAAACTATAAATTCTACCATTCATAGGCTAGGATTTCGTTCATATAGTACCCTGTACCTACCACAGGTAAGTGCTTAATACTCTGACCTACCTTGAATCAATCTTTAACAGAAATATCCATAATCTGGAGCCAGATAGACCTGCCCTGCCACTTGACAACAATTTGGTCCTGTTTAGCCACTTAATCTCTCTGAATGTTAGTTTCTTTATCTTTTTAATTGGGCTAATCACATGCCTTACCCTGGTTACTTGAATTGATATTAGAAGCTTGACATGAAATAGTGAATGCGAAAGTGATTTGTAAACTGTGAAACATTAGAAAGTTAATTTTATTCATTGTATCTTATCTTTCTAATGAGGCTATAAATCCCAGTGGATACAAGCTGCTTTTTTTTTTTTTTTTTTTTTTTTTTTTTTTTTTTTTTTTTCATTATCTGATCCTTGTCTCCTAGGGGTATAAAAGAGGAGACCATTATTATTAGAGCAGAGCTGCCTTATATCAGACACTGTGCTAGGCACATTACATGCCTCATACAATTTTATTTAGTTCTCCTAACAACTTCATTCATTTTTTCTGTAGACCTGGCTGCCTTCCAAGAAATAACAGATACTCAGTAAATATTTTTAAGACTGAAATACCATAGTTCTATTTTCACACTTTGGGGTTTGAATGATGCCCTTAAAAAATGGAAATGCTATGAAGGATATAATTCTGCTAATAAGTGACAAAATGGCAGTGATCACCAAGAAAGAAGAGTCTCTTCCTAAACATAATCCTGTCTTCTATTTTACTAAAAAGCATCACATTTCTGCTCTTAGGCCTAATCAAATGTAGAGAGTGATTCTTCTATCCCAAGAAGTCTCCTGGCCAGCGGTGATGTTTTTCCTTGTATTTACGTTCAATCCTAAGGATTACACAGAAATTTAGAAATACATCTGTATTTCAGAGGGAATTTGAGGAGAGACTGTACTTTTGCTTAGCACATGTGTATATTAAAAAATTGACCTCTACTTTTAATTTTGCACTAATCAGATTCAGAAATGGTTCTGCTACCTTCTAGTTCTGTTTGAGATGTGGCTTTACTGGCGTGGCCTTTCTCATTTCTCCCTCCATCTTAGGGGGGTTACCGGAGCAATTGATCTCTTCACTGCCCATAAATATGCCATGCTCATACTGAGGCTCTTGGAATTGCCTCCTAACTGTTCTGTTTGCCTATTTTTGGTCCATCACAACCTATAGTCACAAAAGTGTTATTTCTAATAATCCAATTTCATCATGCCCCCTCTCCATTTTCAAAGCTCCTCATCATCTAAAAGTCCAAATGTCTTCGTACTTTAAGCTTTTCTCTCCTTTTCCTATCCCTACCACCACCCTCACAATAGATGCATGCATACCTATATAACAATGTTACATATTTCAATTTTATATACATACTTGCAGTTTTCTGAATTTTTTTTGCTTTCTCACTTTCAGGCTGTAAATAAACTGAAAAAAAATTCTGTCCCTTTCTTTGCTTAGATAGCGCTTGTATTTTTCCAAGAGTCAACTCAAACACTGTCACCCCAAAGAAGACTTCCTTGACCTCCTGATCTGTTGCCAGTCCACCTTCTCTAAGGCTGAAGTCAGTTCTCTGTCTCAGTATTTTCAGAGCCCCCATAAGCCTATCACAGCACTGGCCGCTCCATGTGGTAAACCTTTGGCTTTTGACAAGTGTAAGATATGAACAAAATCCAAACATTAAAATATAGACTATCTAGCTTAATTATTTCATTACATATGAAGTAATTATGTATGAAACTGAGGCCCAGCAAGGTGAAGGTTTCTCAAGGTCTTGGACTAGAACCCAAATCTCTTGATCTTTAGAAATTATTCCAAACATTGAAGATAAAGAAAAGAAGAAAAAACCTAATATTTAAAAGGTGCCAGATGCAGAACTGACTCTCATACATAATGACCCTCTGATATACTTATCTTAACCATTTTACTCTTGTCACTCTTCTACAGAGGAGACCAAGTCTCTAAGAGTCCATTGTCCCCAAGCTAAGCGAGGGCAGAATTGGGATTTCATATATGTCTGTGCCTCTAAACACAGTGCTTCCCCCTTCAATTAGCATATGGTTTTCTCTCACTTGAACCACTCAAGACTTTTAATTAGTATAGGAAGAACAATGCAAGAATGCAGGAAAAAGCAGATTTAGACCAGATATAGTATACATTAGCAAAATGATTCTGCCCTCAGCATACTGAATGTACATCTCTAAATGGAGAGCTGAGCATAAATGAGGAAAAGTACTATCAACAGATACAATCTGTGTTTGCAAAAGCACTCTTACCCTAGTTCCCACAGACAGGTATGCAGATGTCATGATATACAGGTTGCCAGGAATCGTGATACTAATTAGGGCAAAGATGTCTCTCCTTAGACAAAGTTAGGTGCCATTGCTATGTCATTTAAAAATGACTTTTGACTTTCTTTGATAGATTTCTGCAAAAACTTACACGGAAATGTCACTATTTCTATAAAATTACATCACATTTGTACAGTATAAAGGATAAGAACATGGGTTTTTGCAGTTAGGCATAAGAGGCTCTGCCAATTTTGGCTTGCCACTTATTAAATGTGTGACCTTAGCTTTTATGAGCCTCAGTATTCTCCTTTGAAAGACAGGGACAATGATAATGTCCTATAAACTTGCCATGAGATTTAAACATAGTATTGGAGGTAAAGCACTTAGCACAGGGCACAATTTGTGACAGATCTCTCCCCTTTACCTCCTTCTGCCAATTTAATGTCCCTCCAAATGTTTACATATGTATCTGATCCCCATAATAATCATGGGCATTAAACAGGACAGATGCTGTTTTCCCATTTTACAGAGACTCAGGAATTGTACATGTTTTGCTTGGAAACACCCAGCTGATAATTATGTGAGAACTGGGAACTAAACCTGGGTTTTCTTAGTTCATATTTTGTTCCATAGGCTCTGTGGAGATGCCAGTAAATAAGGTAGATCAGGTCTCTGTCCCCATAGCAATTCCTCTTGACATAACAGATTCTACAGAAAAGGCATAGGAAATAGCCATAGAAGGCTGAATTGCCTTGCCAGAGATATTGTAAGCAGGCCAGCTACAAGGAAAGCATCACAACTCTTGTGTAAATACCCTGGCTGCTGAAGAGGGATCCACAAAAGTCTGGCTGGAGGTAATACCACTTGTCCATAGTTAACGATGTGCCAAAGGACCAGTTACATGTCACCACAAGAATACAACAAACCCTCCTTCCCTTTCACCACCCTCAGAATAGGCTGCGATGTTACTTTAGAAATGTTTCAATGTGTCTATAGAGCTATTTTAGCATTCTCTTAGTTATACCAATCAACACTTCAAAACAAGAGAAACTTGGACATATGTTCTTCCTGATCATGCCTCACATTGAACTAAAACAGTCTTAACACATTAAAAACACGAAGGAAGTTCTTGCTACTTCCCCCTCACACCTCCCTGCTTCATGACCCAGTTTAGGGACGGATTTTACTTGGCTTATGCAATGCTCTGCCTAGTTCCCTGCCCTCGCATCTCTTTTCTTCCCAGAACTGGTGGTCCTTGACCCAATCCTGTTCTTGCAACTATTTAAGGATCCCTCCTTCTTCGGTAGTAGGAAAATCAGCATCAAAGCAATCTCAGCTTGTTCTGTGTCCCAACACCAGGCAATGACCAGGTGACCAGCCAATTGAAAATGAGCTGTGGGCTCTCTAGCCTTTTGCCCTGATTCCTCCCTGGAATAGAATGAGCTCTCTCTATATGTTCCTGCCTCTATCCAGGGTCTCAGCTTCTCCCTGGGACTACAGTTCCCCACTGCTCCACACCCAAGGCTTATCACAATCTGGACATAATTTTCCCTTTCATCTTATGTCCTTTCTCATCCTTCATAAGAGCTTTGGCAGTAATCGGCTTGTTGAGCCAATGTTCTCCAACACTCTGCCTCCCCTATGCATACATATTTCCTCATTCCTATATTCATATGCCCTCTCCCTGGAATACTCCCCACTCAACCTTTGCCTTCAGAATGTCTAATGCATTTATTCTTCAAGGCTAATCTCAAATATGCCCTACCCTATTATCCTCCAAAAATGGGAAAATAAAAGCAGGAAAACTGTCCAATGTGGTTAAAGAGTATGAACTTTTAGTAGTCATACTTCCATACTAAAAGTATGAACTTTAGTAATCTTGTAGTCATACTTGTCCATAGCTTTGTGGTCCTTGGGAAACTCAATGAACCTTTCTGTTCTCTGTTTTATCACCTGTAAAACCATGGTAATAATACCAACCCTACATGGTAACAATGATACCAAGTCTGACACATTGTGGGTACTCAATAAATGACAGCTATTGTAATTATAAGACAGTGTGTATGCAAACAACTGTCAAAAGACTTAGAATGTAATGGGTATCATAGATTCAGAAGGAGGAAAACTTACATCTGCTTTTTAGGCTGGAAGACTTCTTGAAGGGCAAACATTTTACTCAGCCCTGGAAGATGATTAGAATGCCAACATATTATAAAGATAATAGAAAAAGCATTCTAGGAAGAAATAATGACATACATAAAATCATGTAGTCAGGAGACATATTGCTAGAAACAATTTTGCTGGCGATTAAAACTATGTCATCTACAATGTCCATGAGGTGAAGTGAATATAAAAATTCTTACCACCAGCAAATTTGGAATATCTTCTTTGGCATAGATCCATGAGGATGTTTCAGTGAGAGCAATTTGGCTTAAGGTATGAATAACATTCAGAATTCTTAGTACAAAGAGAAAGCTAAAGCACCTTTTTTTTTTTTTTTTTTTTTTTTTTTTTTTTTTGTTAAGACACACAGCAGCCTTTTTGGGGCTTTATTAGAATATTCTTGTGCCAGCTATCTCTTTTCTCCAACTCACTTTCACACAATATGCCTCTCTCTTGTTTCTCGTCAGCACTGCACTCAGATACTAATGAGTTTTCAGGAATAGAAGACCCAACGGAATATTAAAATTGGAAAGAAGAGCTCGTTGAGTTAATTTTGCCGAAGTGCATCACAACACACTGCACTGTTGTAAGAATGAATATTCAAATAGGAATTCAGTCATGGGAAAATTAATTAAAGAAAATGTTATTGCTAATATTGCTTTTTATATGTATACATATGCAGAGACACACAACCATCTATTGGTTCCACGCTGACAACAATAAAAGCTAAACATTTATGAAAATCAAATGTTCAAGACCTCTTGCTCAGTTGGTGTTAAAAGATTTTAAATTTTAAAAAATTATGATTCCAGAATTGTTTCTAAAAGACAAATCATGTCATGTCATTCTTTTGCTTAAAATTTTTCAATGGATCCAAAACATTCTTTAGAATAAAGTCAAAATCATCAGGGAATTCGAGGTCCTACACTATGTGGCTCATGCATGCTTCCCCTCATTTCACCAACTGCATTTTCCTCAATACATTGTGTTCTTGCAAATCTCTGTCTTTGAACATGCTGTTCAAATTATGCAGAATATTCTTTTACCCCTTGATATGCTTTGGCTGTGTTCCCAGCCATATCTTATCTTAAATTGTAACTTCCACAATTCCCAGGTGTGTGGGAGGAACCCAGTGGGAGGTGATTGAATTATGGGGGTGAGTCTTTCCTGTGCTGTTCTCCTGATAGTGAATGAGTCTCATGAGATATGATAGTTTTAAAAACAGGAGTTTCCCTGAACAAGCTCTCTCTTTATCTGCTGCCATCCATGTAAGACGTGACTTGCTCCTCCTTGCCTTTTGTCATGATTGTGAGGCCTCCCCAGCTATATAGAACTGTTAAGTCCATTAAACTTCTTTCTTTTGTAAATTGCCCGGTCTCAGATATATCTTTATCAGCAGCATGAAAACGGACTAATATGCCCATTTTATCAATTCATTTCTGCAGATGCAACTCAATATCATCTCTTCCTTTCTCTGTTAGATAAGGGACTCTTCTGGGTTCCCATAGCACACTGAGCTCAGTGTTAGTTAGAAAGTGCTGTGTAATTTGTACATTTAACCTTAATGCTGGAGACTATGCAGGGCAATTACATATTTTATTGTCATAGTCTGTTTACTTGGATGCTCACCCACTAGACAGAACATTTAATGATTAAACAAATAATATATAACAGTACTAAGCTCAGCACTTGGATTCAATGGTGAACAGAAAAACAGTTCCCGCCCTCAGACAAATTATAGTCTAATTATATACTGTAGACAATTATTACATGTCCTTTGAGCAATAATCTCTATTTCCCTAGCAGCAGAATACTTCTTGAATGAACAAATAAACAAATAAATAGGTGAGTAGACATGGTGCTTGTTAACTTGAAAGGGGCGGCACACAGGTACTAGGGAGCATAAAATTTAAAAGCAACTTGGTACATAAGTAAGACAATTGAATTTAGAATCAAAATACTGATTCCCAGTCCCTAGATTTACTAGATGTGTGACTTTGAGCAAGCCTCTTACCCTCTCTGAGCTTTAATTTTCTAACTCATAAAATATTAATGCCTGCTGGTTTAGGAAGAGTGCAATGTTTTCACTTCTCTCTTTAATACCAAAAGAGTTGAATCAGAAAGAACACAGTAGAAATACTATTCCAGGGGTCACAGATTTTAGGGCCAATTCTGATTAACTGGCAGTTGCTTTCTAGAGCACTATGCTGAAAAGGTTTCTGAGAGAGAGTCCAGATTCAGCATAAAGAAGTACTATGATCAACTAGCAATGTCTGCCCAGAAGGAGAGAGGAGGGTAGCTCTTCATGTAACCAGGTATTTGTTACCTCATAAGTGAGCATCCATAGAAAGCTCCTAAGGAGATGAGTGGCATGCATTTGAGAGCAGTATGAAATGGAAAGCAAACCATAGTCTGGCAAACTGGATCATTAGAGAAAATCCTCCTTCTCATAATGTCCTTTTCAGCTAACTAGAGTAAATCTTTCCCCTCTTGTAGCTGCCTGGAATTGTCCTTTTCTATTTGTAGACTATGCATACCTTATTCCTGGCACATAGGATAAGGCTGATGAGTTGAACAGATAAGTGAATGAATGAACAAATGAATGAACAGCTGGTTTCCTCTCTGCACAACCTTGGCCAGATCCTTAATGTAACATATCAAACTGCAATTTGATAGAGTTTGTAGATTAACAGTTTACATAACACATTCACCACCTTTAGCTCATTTGATCCTACTGCAATCTGAATAGGTGGATAATGATATGACTATTTTATAAATGAGAACGCTGAGGCTCAGAGATTGTGTCCTCTTTTGTATTTATCCTGTCTGGTCATCAGTTTCCTAATCAGTGAAGAAAGAGAAAAATAAATCTTAGTTTTCTTACCTTACTTGTTTGTAATGAAACTCAATCCATTGTAAACTAAAAAGCACTGTTTGAACAAAAGGCAAGATCCTCATAATGGTTTGCTTGCTGGGAACTTCACATTGATTAACTTATTTCATTCTCATGAAATCCTGAGAAAGTGGGTATGATATCCAAATTTTATTGATGGAGGAACTAAGGCTTCAGGCCCAAGGTCACTCAGCTATTAAGGGGTAAAATCAATGTTTATTTCTGAAACTCGTATTCTTTTCTCTACATCATAAGACCTTTCCTTCAACATGACACCCCTGTTATAATAATGCATTATTTGTTTTTATTTTTCCTCCAAAGCCTAGAGATGTTAGTTGTGGCATATGGCATGTGCAAACACAATTTCTTCAACAGAGTCAGGGTGCTAGCATGTTCTATGTGATTCTTTACAGAACTAGTTAAGGTAAGGAAGGGTTTTCAGAGGCAAATGAGTGTATGTTCTAGAGGCCAGAAAGGTGGTTTCCCCTAGACAACATGGCTAAGACTGGGCCTGTCCATGAGCCTAAAGCTGCATACAAAGTTTCTAAGACAAGCAGGGCTATAAAAGCACCTGTGAAATGCTGCCTATTGAAATGCTGGTCTCACAGAATAATCTATAGCTCCCTTGTCTCCTCAGGGCCTGCACGTCTGGGCTTTGTTCCTGGGTGCCCAGATGAGTCCTTTATTCTATTGTCTAAACAAGAAAATTATGGTTCCCTGAAGAGAAAAGGCTTGGATCTGAGCTTAACTTTTTATCAGTCATGTTAATTTGGAAATGAGCTACTGGTTTGACTTTGCATTCATCAGAGTCAAGGGTGGATTGTGTTCCTTTGGTCTCCTTTGTCCTTAATTAACAGCCATTGAAAACACATATTAATTAGTGGGGCTGAGAGATATTTTGCCTCACCCTTCACCATGGGAGATAATTAAAAGTCCCATTAATAAAATAGTTACATTCTTAATTTTTATAAACCTATTATTAAAATAATATGATTATAGAGTAGCTTCCCTTCCTCTCCAAGCCTCCTTTCACTGTTTTTGTCTATTTCCATAAAGTTCTTAGAATTGTACAGGAAGGACAGGCTCACACATATTACATGTGCTAACTTTGGATCTGATCACTTAGGGTATATAATTAACAGAATGAATCAAACAAAAGTGTTCATGAGAAGTGAGGAAGACATCCACTAGAACTGGAAATGTGATGTAGTTTTACAGGCCTGGAACTCCTGCTTCTTTTGAATTTAATGTCAAGGAAAACAAAAACCTCTGATCTCAATTGGACTGGAAATATCCAAAAAGGGTTCCAAATTAGATGCTCTGACATCTTTTGCTCTACTAAATTTAGCAAATATTGTTAAGTATACATTTTATGTTGAGTACAATGCATGACAGATACTAAGATGAATCAGAAACAGCCCCTGCCCTCTCAAAGATTTTGCTATCTAGTGGAATGGAAAGTTCCTTTAACAGCCAACTCAGATACAAAGAAGTTCCTTTATGTTGAGAGAAAGAAGTCTCCATTACAAAATAATTCTCTAAATCAATGTCCCCCACTGTCCAACAGACTAGATGTGGCATTTCCTCCAGAGTCTCCCACCACACCCTGCACTTCTCCAATCATGTCATCTAGCACAAGATGCTTGTTTAGTCCATAATACTGGAAAGTTTCATTATGACAGCAACTAAGTTTGTCTTAGTCAGCTTAGTATTCTTAATGCTGGCATAGTATGTATACTTAATAAATATCTACTGAGTAAATGAATGAAAGGGCACCTTTTTTCAACTTTTATTTTAGGATCAGGAAGTACATGTGCAGGTTCATTACACTGGTCAATTACTTGTCACTGAGTTGTGAGATACAAATGATCCCATCACCCATGTTGTAAGCATAGTACCCAAGAGGTAGTTTTTCAACCCTTGCCCACTTCCCACCTTCATCCCTCTAGTAATCCCCAGAATCTACTCTTCCTGTCTTTATGTCCATGAACACTCAATATTTGCTCCCACTGAAAGTGAGAACATGTGATATATGTTTTTCTGTTCTTGAATTAATTTGCTTAGAATAATGGGCTCCAGCTGCATCATTGTTGCCGCAAAGGAGATGATTTTGTTCTTTTTTATGGCTACATAGTATTCCATGGTTTATATGTACCACATTTTCTTTATCTAATCCATCATTGGTGGACATCTAGGTTAGTTCTATGTCTTTGCTATTGTGAATAGTACTTCAATGAACAAATGCATGCATATATCTTTTTGGTAGAACAATTTGGTTTCCTTTCATTATATTCCTAGAAATGTGGTTGCTGGGTTGAGTGGTAGATCTAAGTTCCTTAAGAAATCTCCAAACTGCATTGCACAGTGGCTGCCTTAATTCATATTCCTACCAACAATGTATAAGTGTTCTCTTTTGTCTGAAACCTCATCAGCATCTGTTATTTTTTGACTTTTTAATCATAGTCATTCTGATGGGGATGAGATGGTATCTCACTGTGGTTTTGATTTGCATTTCTCTGATGATTAGTGATGTTGAGTATTATATATATATATATTTGCTTGAATATTTTATAATTTGTTCTATATTTATATACATGTATGTCAACATATAAATACATATTTATAAACATGTTGTCTTGTATGTCTTCTTTTGAGAAGTGTCTGCTCATGTCCTTTGTAAAAGGGTGCTTTAGTATTAGTCAGCTATCCTAATACAAATAGTAACCTTACACAGACAGAACCAATGCTCTACAAGACACTGTCTTTCACAAACATTCTACTATTTAATACTCACAACAGCCCTTGTAGTATTATGGAAAAAAAAAACAAAAACAAAAACAGATGCAACAACGATAGGTTAGTGAGGTAGCACCACCACCCAGAGTGCCTGACCTTAAACTCGCTGTTATTTTTATTACTGCTTTTTATTTATACAGTAATATAATAGTTGTATTACTGGTCTGTTCAGGATTTTTATTTTTTCCTGGTTCAATCTTAGGAAGTCCTATGTTTCCAGAAATTTATCTATTTCCTCCGTATTTCCTAGTTTGTAAGAGTATAGTTGTCCATAGTATTCTCTAATTATCTTTTGTATTTCAGTGGTATCAGTTGTAATTTCTTTCTCATTTCTGATTATGTTATTAGTCTAGGTAACAGTTTATCAATTTTAACATTTTGGTCCCAATTCCATTTTATTCTGCCCTGATATTTGTTATTTCTTTTTTCTGGTGGCTTTGTGTTTAGTTTGTTCTTATTTTTCTAGTTCCTTGAGGTACAACACTATATTGCTATTTTACGATCTATTTTTCAATTTAGACAATGCTATAAACTTCCATCTTATCACCGCCTTTGATGTGTTTCATAGGTTTTAGTATATTGTGTTTCCACATTCATTCATTTCAAAACATTTTTAAATTTCATCTTAATTTCATCATTGACCCAAAGATCATTCAGGTGCATGTAGTTTAATTTCCATGTATTTGCACAATTTTGAGAATTCTTCTTGGTATTGATTTCGAAGTTTATTCTGCTGTGGTCTGAGAAAATACTTGAAATATTTCAGTTTTTAAAAATGTACTGTGACCTAACATATAGTCTATGGACAGTGAGTATATTTCATGGGCTGATGATAAAAACATACATACTGCAGTAGTTGTATCAAATGTTCTTTAAATATCTGTTAGGTCCATTTGGTCTAAAGTTTTTTTTTTTTTTTTTTTTTTTTTTTTTTTGCCCATGTTTCTTTGTTAATTTTCTGTCTTAATGATCTGTCTAATGCTATTAGGCCGGTATTGAAGTCCTGCATTATTATTATATTGCTGTCTATCTTTATGTTAGTAATACTTGTTTTATGAATCTGGGTGCTCTTGTACTAGGTGAACATAGATTGTTATATTCTTTTGTTGAACTGATCTCTTTATCATTATATAATGAGCTTTGTTGTCTTTTTTTGTAACTGTTTTTGATTTGAAGGTTTTTTTTTATATAAGTATAGCTGTTTCTGCTCATTTTTGGTTTTCATTTACACAGAATATGTTTTTTCACCCTTTTACTTTCTGTGTATATGTATTTTCACAAGTGAGGTGAGTTTCTTGTAAGCAGCATATAATTGGAATATGATTTTATTTCCATTCATCCAGTCTATATCTTTTAAGTAGATGATTTAATTCATTTACATTCAAGGTTAATACTGATATCTGAGGTTTTGTTCCTGTAATATTGTTAATTGTTATCTAATGTTTTGCAGATTGTTTCTTCTTTTTTTTCTAGAGACAGAGTCTTGCTCTGTCACCCAGGATGAATGGAGTGCAATGGCATGAGTATAGCTCACGACAGCCAAGTTAAAGATGCCAAGTAAGAGACAGACTTGTGTACTGAGGGGACTATACAGAGTTTACTTTTTTGTGGAGCAGAATCTAAAGAACCAAGTGTTGGCAGGCTGTGTAGGTTTTGTAAAGGAGTATGGTCTTTATTTCATAGATAATTGGGAACCAGTGATCTATTTTCTTTTTTTGAGTCAGGGTACTTCTCTGTCTTCCAGGTTGGAGTGCAGTGGTGTGATAACAGCTCACTACAGCCTTGAAATCCTGGGCTCAAGTGATCCTCACATCCCAGCCTGTGGATTAGCTGGTACTACAGGCATACACCACCACAACTGGCTATTGTTTAATTTTTTTCTACAGAGATGGAATCTTGCTTTGTTGTCCAGGCTGGTATTGAATTTCTAGCTTCAAGTGATTTTCCCAATTCCACCTCCCAAAATGTTGAGATTAAAGGTGTGAGCCACCACACACGTCCTCTTTTTTATTCCTATGTCTGTTTTTCTTTGTAGTTTTGTGGAGTTCTGTCTTGTTGCCATTTGATTCTTTTCTCTTTATATTTTGTGTAATTGTTTTATAATATCTTTCATGTTTTATATTTTGATGTGTTTTTATGAATGTGAACAGTGATCTTTTGTTGTCATGTTTAGAACTCCTTTGAGCAGTTCTTGTAGGACTGATCTAGTGATGATGAAGTCTTTTAGTATTTGCTTTTCTAGAATTGACTTTATTCATCCTTCATTTATGAAGTTTATTATAGTTGGATACAAAGTTAAAATTCATAACACTCTTTTTCTTTTTTTTTACTTTATATATATATATATAAATATATATATATAATATTACTTTATATATATATATAATGTGAATGAGATATATATATATAAATAATATATATATATATATATATAAAAATATATATATAAATAAAATATATATATATATAAAATTGCATTTTAGGTTTTGGGGTACATGTGAAGAACATGCAAGATTGTTGCATAGGTACATCCATGGCAGTGTGATTTGCTGTGTTCCTCCCCATCACCTATATCTGGCATTTCTCCCCAAGCTATCTCTTTCCAACTCCCCACCCCCTCGTCCCTCCCCTATTTCGACCCGACAGATCCCAGTGTGTGATGCTCCCCTCCCTGTGTCCATGTGTTCTCACTGTTCAACACCTACCTATGAGGGAGAACATACAGTGTTTGATTTTCTGTTCTCGTGTCAGTTTACTGAGAATGATGGTTTCCAGGTTCATCCATGTCCCTACAAAGGACACGAAGTCATTGTTTTTGATGGCTGCATAGTATTCCACAGTGTATATGTGCCACATTTTCCCTGTTCAGTCTATCGTCAATGGGCATTTGGGTTGGTTCCAGGTCTTTGCTATTGTAAACAGTGCTGCAATGAACATTCGTGTGCATGTGTCCTTATAGTAGAATGATTTATAATACTTTGGATATATACCCAGTAATGGGATTGCTGGGTCAAATGGAATTTCTATTTCTAGGTCCTTGAGGAATCGCCACACTGTCTTCCACAATGGGTGAACTAATTTACACTCCCACCAACAGTGTAAAAGTGTTCCTATTTCTCCATATCCTCTCCAGCATCTGTTGTCTCCAGATTTTTTAATGATCACCATTCTAACTGGCGTGAGGCGGTATCTCAATGTGGTTTTGATTTGCATTTCTCTAATGACCAGTGATGAGCATTTTTTCATATATTTGTTGGTCTCATGTATGTCTTCTTTTGTAAAGTGTCTGTTCATGTCCTTTGCCCACTTTTGAATGGAATTGTTTGTTTTTCTCTTGTAAATATGTTTTAGTTCTTTGTAGATTCTGGATATCAGCCCTTTGTCAGATGGACAGATTGTAAAAATTTTTTCCCATTCTGTTGGTTGCCGATTCACTCTAATGACTGTTTCTTTTGCCATGCAGAAGCTGTGGAGTTTGATTAGGTCCCATTTGTCTATTTTGGCTTTTGTTGTCAATGCTTTTGGTGTTTTGGTGATGAAGTCCTTGCTTACGCCTGTGTCCTGATGGTTTTGCCTAGGTTTTCTTCTAGGGTTTTTATGGTGTTAAGTCTTATGTTTAAGTTTTTAATCCATCTGGAGTTAATTTTAGTGTAAGGTGTCAGGAAGGGGTCCAGTTTCTGCTTTCTGCACATGGCTAGCCAGTTTTTCCAACACCATTTATTAAACAGGGACTCCTTTCCCCATTGCTTGTTTTTGTCAGGTTTATCAAAGATCAGATGATTGTAGATGTGTGGTGTTGCCTCCGAGGCCTCTGTTCTGTTCCACTGGTCTATATCTTTTATAGCACTTTGAAAATGGAATCTCATTCTTTTCTGTTTGGTAAGGTGTCTGCTGAGAAGTCTGCTTTTAGTGTTATGGGGTTTCCTTTGTTGGTGACTAGATGCTTTTCTCTTGCTGATATTAGATTGTTTTCTTCATATTGACTTTACACACTCTGATGACTATAAGTTGTGGTGAAGTCCATTTTGCAATGTATTTTCCTGGTGACCTTAGATCTCTTATATATGGATGTCTAAATCTCTTGCTAGACTAGGGAAATTTTTGTTAATTGTTTTCTTAAATAAGCTTTCTAAACTTTTTTTCTTCATTGGGAATACTGAAGACTTGTAAGTGATATGGTTTGGCTGTACCCCCACCCAAATCTCATCTTGAATTGTAATCCTCATGTCTAGGGAGAGATCTGGTGGGAGGTGATTGGATCATGGGGGCAATTTTCTCTATGCTGGTCTTGTCATAGTGAGTGAGTTCACACAACATCTTATGGTTTTATAAGGGGCTCTTCTCACTTTGCTCCTCATTCTTCTCTCTCCTGCCACCATGTGAAGAAGGTTCTTGCTTCCTCTCTGCCTTCCACCATGATTGTATGTTTCCTGAGGCCTCCTCATCCATATGGAACTGTGGGTCAATTAAACCTCCTTCTTATATAAATTACCTAGTCTCAGGTACTTTTTTATACCAGTGTGAAATGGACTAGTACTGTAAGTTTGGTCACGTTATATAGTCCCATACTTCTCAAGGCTGTGTTTAGTGTTTTTCATTGTTTTTTAAATTTTTGTATAACTGGATTAATTCAAAAAACCTGTCTTCAAGTTGAGAGTCTTTCTTGTGTTTGGTCTAGTCTGAATAAAATTTTCATTTTCAGAAGTTTTGTTTGTTTGTTTGAAGATATCTGTCTCCTTGCTAAATTTCTCATTCACATTCTGAATAGATTTTCTGATTTTTTTTTTTGCACTTGTTTTCAGATTTCCCTTGCATCTCATTGAGATTCTTTAAAATCATTAAGTTTTTTATCTGGCATTTCAAGAATTTCTTTTGGTTAGGATCCATTGCTAGAGAATTACTGTTTCCTTTGGGTTGTTATAATACCTTCCTTTTGCATACTTTCTGTATTTCATTTCTTCATAACTGAAGAAAAAGTAGTTTCTTATTTTTGAATTTGCTTTCGGTGGAATGACTTTTTTTGTCTCAAGGATGTTATTATAATGCATGTTTTTTTTTTTTTTTTTTTTTTGGCTTTTGTTGTTTTGAGAAAGGATCTCACTTTTTGCCCTGCCAGGAGTACAGTGGCATGATCTTGGCTCACTGCAGCCTTGACTTCCCCAGGCTCGAGCAATACTCCTATCTCAGCCTCTCAAGTAGCTGAGACTACACGCACACATCACCACATCCAGCTAGATTTTTGTATTTTTAGTAGAGATGGGGTTTCCTCATGTTTTCCAGGCTGGTCTCAAACTTCGGAGCCCAGGTAATCTACCTGTCTCAGCCTCTCAAAGTGCCACAATTACAGGCATGAACCACTGTGCCTAGCCTGATATATGTTGATAGGGCCTTTTGGCTTTGTTTCTGGGTACATTCAGTGGCAAAGAACTCTGTATAATTTCCGTGGTTATAAAAAGCCTTGGTGTGGTAACTTTCCCAAATGCCCGTTTGGGAAAACTGCTCATAGTTTATCATAAGTAGGCTCATGACCTACTGAGTAGGTGGAGTTGTGTGAGCAACAATAGTAGCAGAGATCATAAGAACCCTCCCCCTCCCAACCACTGCACACTTCTGTTAGCAGATTTTGTATTAAGCTGTGCAGGTCAACCTCCAGGCCAGTAGGTGCTGCTTACAGTTAAGAGTTTGTTACAGGGTAGCAGTAGAGTTTATGCTAGATCTTCCTTAATCAGGAAAGGTACTCAGGTGTTAGAGGCAATGCAGCTGTGCTGAGGTGCCAGCCCGAAAGGGAACAGATATTGCTGGCCTTCAGGCTAGAAAATTGGGACTGGAACCCACTTCCTTCACTCTCAAGATGCAATGGGGCCAATTCCCCTGTCCTGACCAAAAGCCTGTCAGGATACTCAATAAAAAGTCACGTATAGTTTATTTTCAGTCCGCAAGGCTGTCTTGGACCATAAATCTTGCTGCCCGGGCCAAAACCAGGCCTCTCAGGCAAATGTCTTCCTTCTGTAGTCCTATGAAAGTAAGACCAAGTTCATCATCCATGGCTAGTGTCCACACTATACTTGTTTCTTGGTTTGGGCTATGGTGCCCCTGCAATCCCTGACCTGAGGCTTCCTACTGCCAATACTCTAATCCGTGGCCTGAGGCTTCCTAGTGTCAATGGATGCTGCTGCTGTTAGATCATAGCATTCCACCCAACTTGTTATGAGCTGAGATTGAGAATGGTGTCCACACCAGCTCTGGGAAAATATTTGGTGCACTTTCTGGTGCCATGCCATCTCAAAGTCTCCTTATTGCTTCTCAAGTTAGATGCAGAGATTGGGAGGGTTGAGGTGATCTCCTGTGGCTTGGATTGCATAGTTCCCCATAGAAAGGTGGATGACAGAGGGAGACAAACACACCCTCTCTCCTACTAGGGCTTCACTCACAGTTTTCTGCTGGATTCCACCACACAGACTGCTTTCCCACTTTTTCTTTCCCAGTGTCTAAAGTTTTCTTTTTCTTTTTTTTTTTTTTTGTCAAATTCCTATATTATTTATTGGATAAAATTCATGATGTGAAACTTTTATTTTATTTTTGAAATTAACTAATTTATTTGAAAATGAAGTCTTTCTTTGTAGCCCAGGCTAGAGTGCAGTGGTGTAATCTTGACTCAGTATAACCTCCACCTTCCAGGTTTCAAGCAATTATCCTGCCTCAGTCTCCCAAGTAGCTGGGATTACAAACTCAAACCACCACGCCCAGCTAATTTTTGTATTTTTAGTAGAGACGGGGTTTCACCATGTTGGCTAGGCTGGTCTCAAACTTCTAAACTCAGGTGATCCATCCACCTTGGCCTCCCAAAGGGCAAGAATAAAGGCATGAGCCACACCTGGCCTATGCTGTGAAAATCTTTACAAACTATTTTGCTTTTTCCAAGTGGGTGAGGTATGCTGGAAAAGCTTTGTCTGCTATCTAACTTTTTTTTGGTAAGTTTTTAAAAAGTTGGTTTTTTTCTAGTCATTTGACCATTTCTTCTAAGTTTCCTGGCCTATCGCAAAGAATAAATATAGTTCTAAGTCTTCAGCCTTGCTTTTTTGTCTTCTCCTATTATAAGATATTTGGCCTATCTACCTATTTCTGAGAAGGCAGTCAAACAACTAATTAGAGTAAGTTCCAATCTGCACATATGACATATGTGCTTGGTATGAATTTGTAATAACTCAGTTTACATGCATATAGAATAAATTTACTGTGTCACTGTCAATATCATGAACATTAGCTTTGTTTTCCACCTCTAAATCCTTCTCTTTATTTCTGTCATTATCATCATTTCTAACATTTATTAAGTGCTTCCCACATGCTGGGACCAGTGCTAAATATCTGTCCTCATACTTAATCCGTACTACTACTAAAGGTGCCATTATTATTCCCATTTTCCTGAGGAGGAAACAGATGCAGAGAGGTTATGCAACTTACAAGAGTTGTAAAATGACAGAATCAAGAGTTGAACCTGTAGTTGTTTATTCAAGATCAAACTTTTAACCATTAATGCTATATTATCAGCAGCAAGACTAGTTTTGTTTCTGATGCTTTCTCCATAGAAAGTATCTGAAGATTACAAACTAAGAGGATCTATGAAAAGAGAAGAGCAGGATGATAGAAAGTCTCAGAATTACTGAAAGGGGAATCAGAAATCCTTTTATTTAGCTGTACTCTTAATCAGAAATACTCTGTACATCATCTGTACATACATTTCTAGTGGCTGGAGTCTGATACTACTCATTGAGACAGCTATCGTCATCACGGGAAAGATCTTATTTTCATCCTTATAGAAGAGTAAAATCTGCTTTCTTAAATAGACTACTAGTTTAGTCCTATTCTCTTGAAACAGTCAAAACACATTTACTCTCCTGGCACCATAATTGGCTTTTAGAATTTTTTAAATTCTCCTCTTTGAACCTTCTCTCCAGACTAATTAGTTCAGTTTTCCTTGGCTGGTTAATGTTTAACCATAACATTCAACTCTCTTTGATCCAGATGCTGCATTAGAAATACCTACATCCAGTGTTGTTGTTGGCAATTAGTCCTTGTCTTGATCCTGGTCTTTCCCTTGCTGTTCATTACAAACAACTATCTCAGTCTATTGTCCCGCTCCTTCTCAGAGCTGCATCCCTGTCCCATAGCCATTACATGCAGCGGGGGAAGGGGACATGTGTGACTACTTGATGCTGGAGAGCAGATATGACAAGCTCTGGTGAAACTCTAAAAAAGCAGCCTCCTTAGAAGAATTCCATGGGGAGACATGGTCATTTCTGCAGCTCCTGTGTACTCAAATTCTTTAACCTTGGGTAAAGGTGCTAAAACAAGGCAGGGAGGGTGCCTCCCTGCATCCCCTCCAATTTCTGCCTAGTGCCTGCTCACCACTTAATTTCTGTAGGTATTGTCTTTCTTGATTTTCTCCTTTCCATATTGCCTCAGTTTCTCACTTCCACCCTTATCTTCCTACCCCAAACTCATTTTAGATACTTTGCAGAAAAAAAAAAAAAAAAGAAGTTGTTCTTGTGCTGTCTTCTTCAGCTCCATCAGGTCATTTATGTTATTCTCTAAACTGGTTATTCTAGTTAGCATTTCATCTAATCATTTTTCAAGGTTCTTAGCTTCCTTGCATTGGGTTGGAACATGCTCCTTTAGCTCAGAGAAGATTGTTATTACCAACCTTCTGAAACCTGCTTCTGTTAATTTGTCAAACTCATTCTCCAGCCAGTTTTGTTCCCTTGCTGACAAGGAGTTGTGATCCCTTGGAGGAGAAGAGACATTCTGGTTTTTGGAATTTTCAGCTTTTTTGCTTTGGTTTCTTCCCATCTTCATGGATTTATCTACCTTTGGTCTTTGATGCCAGTGACCTTTGGATGGGGTCTCTGAGTGGATGTCCTTTTTGTTGATGTTGGAACTATTTCTTTCTGCTTGTTAATTTTCCTTCTAACAGTCAGGCCTCTCTGCTGCAGGTCTGCTGGAGTTTGCTGGAGGTCCATTCCAGACCCTGCTTGCCTGGGAATCACCAGCAAGGGCTGCAGAATAGCAAAGGTTGCTGCCTGTTCCTTCCTCTGGTAGCTTCATCCCAGAAGGATACCTGCTAGATGCCATCCAGTGCTCTCTTGTATGAGATGTCTGTCGGCCCCTACTGGGTGATGTCTCCCAGTCAAGATACGTGGGGGTCAGGGAGCCACTTGAGGAAGCAGTCTGTCAATTATCAGAGCTTGAATGCTGTGCTGGGAGATCCACTGGTCTCTTCAGAGCTGCCAGGCAGGGACATTTAAGTCTGCTGAAGCTATACCCACAATCACTCCTTTTCCCAGGTACTCTGTCCCAGGAAGGTAGGGGCTTCATTTATAAGTCCCTGAGAGGCTGCTGCCTTTTTTCAGATATGCCCTGCCCAATGAGGAGAGAATCTAGTGACACAGTCTGCCTGCCTCCAGAGGCCTTGCTGAGCTGCCATGGGCTACACCCAGTTTGAACTTCCAGGCAGCTTTGTTTACACTGTGATGTTAATACCACCTACTCAAGCCTAAGCAATGGCAAATGCCCTTACCCCCACCAAGAACTTTGTAAAGCATACATAAGTTTCAATAGCTGAATAGATCAAGTGGAAGAAATGATATCAGAGATTGAAGATCAACTCAATGAAATAAGCGAGAAGACAAGATTAGACAAAAAAGAGTGAAAAGAAATGAACAAAGCCTACAAGAAATATGGGATTACATAAAAAGACCAAATCTATGTTTGATTGGTGGACTGGAAAGTGACTGGAAGAATGAAACCAAGTTGGGAAACACTCTTCAGGATATTATCCAGGAGAACTTTCCCAACCTAGCAAGGCAAGTCAACATTCAAATTCAGGAAATACAGAGAGCACCACAATGATACTCCTCGAGAAGAACAACCCAAAGACACATAATCATCAGATTCACCAGGGTTGAAAGGAAGGAAAAAAATGCTAAGAGCAGCCAGGGAGAAAGGTCGTGTTACCCACAAAGGGAAGCCCATCAGACTCACAGCCAATCTTTCTGCAGAAACCCTACCAGGCAGAAGAGAGTGGGGACCAATAGTCAACATTCTTAAAGAAAAGAATTTTCATCCCAGAATTTCATGTCTAGTAAAACTAAGCTTCATAAGTGAAGAAGAAATAAAATCCTTTGTGGACAAGCCACTGTTAAGAGATTTTGTCACCAGCAGGCCTGCCTTACAAGAGCTCCTGAAGGAAGCACTAAACATGAAAAGGAACAACCGCTACTGGACACTGCAAAAACATACCAAATTGTAAAGATAATCAATGCTATGAACAAACTGCATCAACTAATGGGCAAAATAACCAGCTAGTATCATAATGGCGGGATCAAATTCACACATGACAATATTAACCTTAAATGGAAATGGGCTAGATGCACCAATTAGAAGACACAGACTGTCAAATCGGATAAATAATCAAGACCCATTGGTGTGCTGTATTCAGGAGACACATCTCATCTGAAAAGATACATAGAGTCTCAAAATAAAGGGAAGGAGGAATATTTACCAAGCAAATGGAAACTAAAAAAAAAAAAAAAAAAAAAGCAAAAAAACAAAACAAAACAAAACAGGTGCTGCATTCTTAGTCTCTGACAAAACAGACTTTAAACAACAAAGATCAAAAGAGATAAAGAAGGGCATTACATAATGGCAAAGGGATCAATGCAACAAGAAGAGCTAATCTAAATGTATCTGTACCCAATACAGAAGCACCCAGATTTATAAAGCAAGTTCTTAGAGAGCTACAGAGAGATTTAGACTCCCACAAAATAATAGTGGGAGACTTTAACACTCCACTGTCAATATTAGATCAATGAGACAGAAAATTAACAAGGATATCTAGGACCTGAATGCAGAGCTGGACCAACCGGATCTAATAGACATCTACAGACTCTCCACCCCAAATCCACAGAATATACATTCTTCTTAGCATCACATCACACTTATTCTAAAATTGACCACATAATTGGAAGTAAAACACTCCTCAGCAAATGCAAAAGAATGGAAATCATAACAGTCTCTCAGAACACAGTGCAATCAAATTAGAACTCAGAATGAAGAAACTCACTCAAAACCACACAACCATATGGAAACTGAACAACCTGCTACTGGATAAATAACAAAATGAAGGCATAAAAAAAAGATGTTCTTTGAAACCAATGAGAATGAAGATAAAACTTAACCAGAATCTTTGGGATATGCCTGCAAGAGAAAGCAGAAAAGATCTAAAATCGATACCTTAATGTCACAATTATAAGAACTAGAGGAGCAAAACAAACCAACTCAGCAGAAGACAAGAAATAACTAAGATCAGAGAATAACTGAAGGACACAGAGACATAAAAAACCCTCCAAAACAATCAATGATTCCAGGAGTTGGTTTTTGAAAAGATCAACAAAATAAATAGATCACTAGCCAGTCTAATAAAGAAGAAAAAAGAATCAAATAGATGCAATAAAAAATGATAAAGGGGATAGCACCACCAATCTCACAGAAATACCAACTACCACCAGAAAACACTACAAACACCTCTATGCAGACAAACCAGAAAATCTAGAAGAAATGGATACATTCCTGGACACTTACACTCTTCCAAGACTAAACTAGGAAGAAGCTGAATATCTGAATAGACAATAACAAGTTCTGACATAGAGGCAGCAATTAATAGCCTACCATCCAAAAAAAAGTCCAGGACCAGACAGTTTTACAGCTGACTTCTACCAGAGGTGCAAAGAGGACCTCCTATCATTCCTTCTGAAACTATTCCAAACAACAGAAAAAGAGGGAATCCTCCCTAACTCATTTGATGAGACCAACATCATCCTGATACCAAAACCTGGCAGAGACACAACTAAAAAAGAAAATTTCAGGCCAATATCCCTGATAAACAATGATGCTAAAATCCTCAATTAAATACAGGCAAATTAAATCAAACAGAACATCAAAAAGCTTATCCATCACAATCAAGTTGGCTTCATTCCTGGGATTCAAGCCTGGTTCACCATACACAAATCAATAAATCCAATCCATCATATAAACAACCAATGACAAAAAAAAAAAAAAAAAAAAAAAAAAAAAAAAAAAAAAAAAAAAAAAAAAAAAAAAAACAAAAAAACAAAAAAAAAACATGATTACCTCAATAGATGCAGAGAAGGCCTTGGACAGAATTCAACAGTGCTTTATGCTAAAAACTCTCAATAAACTAGTTATTGATGGTACATATCTTAAAATAATAAGAGCTATTTATGACAAACCCACAGCCAATATCATACTGAATGGGCAAAAACTGGAAGCATTCCCTTTGAAAACCAGCACAAGACAAGGATACCCTCTCTCACCACTCCTGTTCAACATAGTATTGGAAGTTCTGGCCAGGGCAATCAGGAAAGAAAAAGAAATAAAAGATATTCAATTTGGAAAAGAAGAAATCAGGTCATCTCTATTTGTAGATGACATGATTGTATACTTAGAAGACACCATCGTCTCAGCCCAAAGTCTCCTTAAGGTGATAAGCAACTTCAGCAAAGTCTCAGGATGCAAAATCAATGTGAAAAAATCACAAGCATTCCTATACACCAATAACAGACAAAGAGAGAGACAGATCATAAGTGAAACTTCCACAATTGTTACAAAGAGAATAAAATATCTAGGAATACAACTTACAAGTGAAGGACCTCTTCAAGGAGAACTACAAACCACTGCTCAAGGAAATAAGAGAGGACACAAACAAATGGAAAAATATTCCATGCTCATGGTTAGTAAAAATCAGTATCGTGAAAATGGCCATACTACTCAAAGCAATTTATAGCTCATCAAGCTACCACTGACTTTCTTCACAGAATTGGAAAAAAAAAAAAAAAAACCTTAAATTTCATACGGAACCAAAAAGGAGCCTGCATAGCCAAGACAATCCTAAGCAAAAACAAAGAAAGCTGGAGATGTAGACCCATGGAACAGAACAGAGGCCTCAGAAATAATACCATATATCTACAACTAACTTAACTTTGACAAATCTGACAAAAACAAGCAATGGGAAAAAGATTCCCTATTTAATAAATGGTGTTCGGAAAACTGGCTAGTCATACGCAGAAAGCTAAAACTGGATCCCTCCCTTACGCCTTATACAAAAATTAACTCAAGCTAGGTTGAAGTCTTAAACATAAGACCTAAAACCATGAAAACTCTAGAAGAAAACCTAGGCAATACTATTTAGGATGCAGGCATGGGCAAGGACTTCATGACTAAAACACTGAAAGTAATGGTAACAAAAGTCAAAATAGACAAATGAGATCTAATTAAAATGAAGAGTTTCTGCACAGCAAAATAATCTATCATCAGAGTGAAAAGGCAACCTACAAAATGAGAGAAAATTTTTACAATCTACCCATCTGACAAAGGATCTAATACCTAGAATCCACAAAGAACTTAAACAAATTTACAAGAAAAAAACAACCCCATCAAAAAGTGGGCAAAGGATATGAACAGACACTCTTCTAAAGAAAACATTTATGCAGGCAATAAACATTTAAAAAAAGCTCATTATCACTGGTCATTAGAGAGATGCAAAATGAAACCACAATGAGATACCATCTCATGCCAGTTAGAATGGTGATCATTAAAAAGTCAGGAGATAACAGATGCTGGAGAAGATGTGGAGAAATAGGAACACTTTTACACTGTTGGTGTAAATTAGTTCAACCATTGTGGAAGGCAGTGTGGCGACTCCTCAAGGATCTAGAACTAGCAATGTCATTAGACCCAGGAATTCCATTAGTAGATATATACCCTAAGGATTATAAATCATTTTATTACAAAGACACATGCACACATATGTTTATTATGGCATTTTACACAATAGCAAGGACTTGGAACCAACCCAAATGCCCATCAATGATATAGTGGATAAAGAAAATGTGGCACATATTCACCATGGAATACTATGCAACCATAAAAAAGGATGAGTTCATGTCCTTTGCAGGGACATGGATGAAGCTGGAAAACCATCATTTTCACAAAACTAACATAAGAACAGAAAACCAAACACTGAATGTTCTCACAAGTGGGAGTTGAACAATGAGAACACATGGACTCAGGGAGAAGAACATCACAGACTGGAGCCTGTCAGGGGTTGGGGGACTAAGGGCGGGACAGGATTAGGAGAAATACCTAACGTAGATGATGCTTTGATGGGTGCAGCAAACCACCATGGCATGTGTATAACTATGTAACAAATGTGCATGTCCTGCCCATGTACCCCAGAACTTAAAGTACAATTTACAAAAAGAACCTAAACTGTTTCCTCCTACTGTACTCTCACACCACAGTATGCTTTTGACAACAGTTGTCTTGGGGTTTTGCCCCACATACATCAAGCAAGCAATCAATTCTGCAATGGATTTTCAAGTAAATGCCAGTGAGGTGTCCTCTAATTTGATTCTGATACTATCTATCTGAAGACAGTGTCAGATCCCACAGGTTGAGAGCCCAGTACTACAAGACTGCCTCTCTCATTTCAGATGCCAATCGAAAGTATGGGTTGGGGCCTGCACTCCTCACTGACTGGCCATAAACCAGGGTTCCTATAACCCCTCTTTGAGTTCAATTAATTTGCTTCAGTGGCTCACAGCACTGAGGGAAATAGGTTTACTCATTTATTAAAATGGGTGTTACAAAAGATACAGATGAATAAACAGATGGAAGAGGTGCATAGAACAAGGCATTTGGGAAGGGATGCAAGGCTACTTCCATGTGCTTAGCAATCTGTAAACTCCCTGAACCCAGTCCTTTTTGAATTTTATGGAAACTTCATTACCTAGGCATGATTGACTAAATAATTAGCCATTGGTGATCAGGTTAACCTTCAGCCACTCTCCCCTCCCTAGAGGTTTTGGGGTGGTGCTGAAAAGCCCAACCTTCTAATGGCAACTTGATCTTTCCTGTGAACATCCCCCATTTGGAAGCTATGTAGGTGGTGTCAGCAGCCTCATTAACACACAAAAGGCACTGTTATTCTTATTGCTCCAGATAGTCCAAGGGTTTTAGGAGACGGATATCAGGAAAAAAAACGAGGGAGACTAAATCTATATATCCCGATAGCACAGATATATTCCCTAAAGAAAAAGGGTTCTATATTAGATGGGCTTGACAGACCCACCATCTCCATTCTCACTTTTGAACCTTTATCCCCTTCCCATTCTCCTCGGATCTGGAAACACTCTGAGCAATCACTCCTCTTCTTGGAATTGGTCCTGCATCTCTCTGTTAACTTCCTGTTCACTCCATATTCTCTTAACTTGGCTGAAGTTCATTTTATTCTCTTGCTGGGGAGCACCTTACATATTAGTCTAATTTAAAAACAAGGAATTGACATATCAGAAACCTTAAGTGAGTTAGTTGCTCAAGGTAGCATAGCTTAAAAATGACAGTGCTAGGATTTTAACTCTTGACAGGTCAAAAGTTTCACAATATTTTACAATTCTGGTCATGTTCTACTTTGTGGAAGTCCTTTTTAATGTGCAATGAATAAAACAATGCAATTTCTTAGAATGCATGTGAGTGTACTGAAGTACAGAAACATCTGTGTTCAACAAATGAGAAATAGCTTCTTAAGTTTTATTTAAAATGCAGTGATATTTTATGCCAGATCTTTAAAAAATAAAAATTAAATGTCATTCAAGAACTCATTACAGTTTTCTTAACAAAGAAATTTGTTTGAAATTTCTAGTATAAAGTTGAATCTAATTTTGTAAATTTTTAATTAGGTAATCCTCAGCAATTTACACTGAGGATATTTGCTCTCCCTCCCACCTTCCCAAAGGGCTGGTTAGATTTGGCAAATTTAAATTTGATAACAGTTTTCTGAATTTGTACTCTACTCCTAGCCAGAAAGAGAGTACATGTATAGAGGGAATGAGTGTGGGAGAGAAGGAAAATCCCTCCCATCTCATTAGAAACCAATGAGTACCCCTCTCCCAAAAAAAGTACAATGAATGAGAATTATTTACAATGACAACCAAGAGAAGAGTAAAGTGACATTTTAATTCTCTCAGGGGATGCTGTCCATCAAAGGGCTCTTCTTAGCAGTAAAATAACTGCTAATATACAGCTACATTTGTATAAAAGAGACACTGTGAATGATAGTTATATTTAAGAAGAGCTATTACTAAAATACAAAACTCAGATAAGATGTTCAAGTGCAGTAAGAACTTAGATGGAAATCAATACTTTAATGATGAATAATTCATTCATTATTCTAAGAGCATTTTGCCATTTGCAATACATCCATATTTATTTGCTATTTGCCTGTACAGAATATTAAACAATCTCAAATGATCAAAATTATCTTGAGAAAGAGGAACAAAGCTGGAGACTTCACACTTCCTGAGTTCAAAACATATTACAAAGCTACAGTATTAAAAAAGGTATGGTACTGGCATTAAGACAGACATGTAGATCAATGAAACAGAATAGAGAGCCAAAAAATAAACCTTCACATATATAGTCAGTGATCATTGACAAGGCTGCCAAGACTAAAGAACAGGGAAAGAATACCCTCTTCAACAATAGATGTTGGGAAAATTAGATATCCACATGAAAAAGAACAAAAATGGAATCTTATCTTAAAAATCAATTCAAAATGGGATAAAGAGCTAAATATAATACCTTAAACTATAAAACTCATAGAAGAAACAGTAGAAAAGCTTTTCTAACAGCATCATAGATTCAGAGAGGCAAAAATGATTGCCCAGTGTCATACAGCTAGTGATTGGCAGTCATTGTCTCCTGATGCCTTATCACATGATTGTTTCCTTTTTTCTGGGTACAACTACTCAGAGAAGTTATACTGATTTTGTGTCAGCTGCTTCTTCTGTGCTCTGAGCATCAAGATGGTGGGGTATAAACCATAGTCAAGGCCAACTCCAGTTTTCCTGTGCTTCTTATCGCCTGGCCAAACTAGGGTATTGATTAAATAGCTTCCCAAAAATTCACTTCTTCTTGCTTCCCCACATGGCTTTAATTTATTGCTAAAGTGATTCTTTGGAAATCCCATATTTCCTCTTTCAAGGACACAGAGGAGGGCAGCATCAAATCTTTCCTTTATTAAATAAAGCTGTTCCTCTTCTTCATTGTTCCCTGTGCCCCTTAAATGACCTTCATCCATCTATTTTTAGATGCTATTGATTCTCACTTAACTGTCTTGCTCCTCCTAGATGCTGGAAAGCACTTTGACTCTGTAGAAACTAAGTGTATGCCTACTTCCTCTGATTGAATGTGTAAGCAAATTATAGATACGTGTAGTATAAATAGTCCATCCTACTCCTGGCCCCATGGTTGCTCCCACCAGAAAAGTGGGGTGGGAGTGTAAATAGGTAAAGTTCCTGTTTTAAAAGAGCATTAGACCAGGAGTCAAAAGACTCTGGCACAAGCCCCAATTCCAGCATGTCCTGGAAGTATGATTATGTTCCTCTGTGGGCTCAGGTCCCATATCTGAAAAGAAAAGGGGTGGTATTAGGTGACCCTAACAGCCTGTAAATGTCTCCTTTTACAAATTACATTTTATGTTTCTTATATATCTATTGCATAATACGAATGCATTGTAAAATTATAAATAAGTGACATTTTGGAAACGCATCTTATAAATGGAAAAGCCTTTCACAGATGCACTCATTGTTCTGATGATGCTATAACTGAATTCCCAGATCTCTACAAACTTCCAGGGACCCAATACCTTCACATTCGGAGACAATTCTAGGTTTCTCCTAACCTTTGCTCTGATTTAACCATGGAGCAAATCTGCTAGAAAAATAGAGTTAATTTGGCAGAAGGAGGAGATCATGTCAGCATTAGACAAGGGGAATAGGAAGGAAGATTTAGGAAATAGGTTTTAGCATTAGCCAAAGGAGGAAACAGGTCATATTTAGAAAAACATTCAGTACTTCAGCTGAGAAAAGTGAGCAAAGAAGAATCTAGAACTGTTGGGAAGAGGACCACCTGTATGTGTTTGGGGCAAAGAGAAAGTTTTTGATTTCACAATCAGCTTTTCTGTTCCTCTGTTTTCAGCCTAGCTCCCTTAATGGAGACTGGAATAAATATGCTGAATTGTAACAACTGACCTGAAATTTAAAAAACAAAACAAAACCCTACCTACTGAGATGGCCCTATAAAGGCACAGAGCTTCAGGAATGAAGGTCTAATACAATTATTATAATTGTTGTTATTATTATTACTTCCTCCATTACCTACTTTTCTCTCATTCCATTTTTCTCCAATAAAAACTATGTTTGCAGTTAAGGCATACCTGCTTTGGCCCTTTCCAAACACAAATCCCTTCCCTGGCACTACCTTTATACACATTCTTTTGCTGCATTAATAGAAATAGAGTGTCTAGGATGAAGACAATGAAGGTTCTTCTCCACCCTTCCCCCAGTGAGTAGGCTTTAGGTGTTTGGTAGCTGCATTTGGGCCCTACACTGCACCCGTGACACTGACAATAAAACCAGAGGAGTACCAGCATAGAGATGGGTCTGGAGGCCAGTACATTCTGGAAAGAGTAGAAATAATTGAAAAAGTAATAGGTAGCCCAAATAGGACTAGGACCAATGGGTAAAATTTTATAAAGAACTTTCTGAGCATTAGACTTTAGATGGAAAGGAAAGGAAAGGAAAGAAAGTAGGAACCAGGTGGGCAGAATGGGAACTGAGGTAACAAACCTATTTGATGGATTGTTTTTTCCCCTGACTCCCAAGTCTGCAGAAAACTGATGATTTCAAGATGAATGCACTATTCTTAGGAGAAAATAAAATTCTGGCATAATTTCTACAGGTATTGTTATGTAATTGTTATGTGATGAGGACCAGTTTCTGTGGTTTTTTAAAAAGACTGTTCAGAAATGGTCTCAAGCTCTGGGCAAGAGGGAACTATAATGCAGGCATTACAGTTCAGTGCAGGGTCCAATGCGGGGTCATCAGCATATACCTTATAGACCAAAGGACCATTGGACCTTTCTAACTAGACTCAGTCATGGTGAAGTCTATCCGTTGCAGAATCCAAATTCTCTTACCTCATCCTGTATAAGCAACTGATTTAGCAGAACTGACTGACAAAAAGGACGTGGCAGATCAAAAGGCAGAATGATGCTCCTTTGAGGGATGATCACAAGCCAGGATGGTGCTCCACTGGGTCCATGCTCCATTCCAAACAAGAGCCAGAAACCATACAACTCTGTACACACACACTCACCATTCACTGAGTATCTCCTTGCTCTTCCTTTCTTTTAAAAAAAAAAAATTTTTTTTTTTTTTTTTGAAACAAGGTCTTGTTTTGTTGCCCAGGCTGGAGAACAGTGGCATGATCATGGCCCACTGCAGCTTTGACCTCCCGGACTCAAGTGATCGTGATCCACCCACCTCAGTCCCCCAAGTAGCTGGCATTACAGCACATACCACCATGCCCAGAAAATATAAATTTTTATAGAGATGAGGTCTCGCTATGTTACCCAGGCTAGTTTTATACTCCTGGGCTCAGGTGATCCTCCCAACTCAGCCTCTCAAAGCGCTGAGTTGCAGTACTCTGGGAGCACCCCACTCAACCTCATTCCTGCTATTGATTCTCTTAGTCACTGACTTTGCTATGCATACTATTGATGTCTTTCACATCAATACATTAGCCTTTACTTCAAGTCTTTACTTCTCATTTTACATTTGTGTAATTAATTATAATAACAGCGATAATTTTTAGAATACCTAGCTTGCATCATGGCTTCTTGTGAGTGATTATGTGTGTGTGTGTGTGTGTGTGTGTGTGAGTGTGTGTGTGTATAAAAAATCATCCTAGACACTCTATTAATGCAGCAAAATAATTCGCATAAAGGTAGTGTCAGGGAAGGGATTTGTGTTTGGAAAAAATTGTGAGTGATTATATATTTGTGTATATATAATAAGAATTACATTATATACACATATATAATATAATTCTTAAATTATTGTAAATAATTTAATTCTTAGAACTAGTATATGCCTATGAGTTAGTTATGGTGTTAACTAGTTTTACAGATGAGGAAACTGAGAACTGAGTCTAGGAGAGTTTGTTATCTTGCCCCAAATCACTAAAGTAGGAAGTAGTAGAGTCATTTTAGAAAACAGCATCTTTCTGACTTCAAAGCCCATATTTTTCCACCTGGGCTATACTGTCTTACTAAAAATTGATTTCTTCTTCTTAATGATTCTGATGATTTTTATTCTCCTTGCAGGAGATCTTGCCTCCTTAGTCGGCCTTCGATGAAGTCTTAGGTCTTACCCTATCAACAGGACTCCCTCACCTGTCATCTCCACCCACAGCCCAGCTTCTCCCACCCTGCAGGCAGCTCTCAGACAATAGGCACTGAAAAGCTAGAAGTTTGAGAAATTCAAAATTTATTTTCTAGGACAAGGAGTTTATCACAGCTGTCCCTCTGTGGACACGTGATGCCTGTCTCAGAGAAGATGCAGTCTTGGTTGTTGTCTAATATAGAGGGGATCCAAGAATTTACATCACTCTAAGAGATCTTTATCGTCTCACCTTACCAGAGTGCATTTATCCCACAGAATTGCTGGTATAATGAGTGATGGGCAGATTTACTTAAAGATATTTATTTAAAGCTATAAAAATAAAATTAATTCAAATCATTGTTCCTAAGAAACCCAGAACAGGGTCGTGCCTGACTTGGCTTCCAAGGAGAGAAACTTATTCGTGATATGTCAGAATCCAGCTCTTACTGGAACCACACATGCATGTAGGCGTGCACATGCGCAAACACAAACACACCACACATCACCCAACCCTGAAGTTGTTTTCCAAGAAAACCAGATGAAAAGAATCTTTGTTACCAGAAGCAGGGATTAAGTCAGTGCTGGGTAGAAAAATTAAGCAGACAGTCCTAGTAGGAGAAATACCAGGGCATGTGAAAAGGAAAAGCAGCAAGTTCACCCATGAGGACCTTGGAAATGATTTAATCCAGTACTAACACATATATTCCAGTAATTTTAAATGTTCTACCAATTTAATATTTTCAAACCGCTAATGTAATTACTGATCCTAAAAAAATTAAATGTGTATCATCTCAAACTTAGATCATTTCACATAAATGAGTTTGAAATGAAACAGATTAAGGAGGAAAGAAACTATACAGACGAAGTACTAACTTCCTATCTGTCAAACTTTTTCTTCCTAAACTATATTTGGGTTGAAAGAAATAGTTTCTTCTCCCAATTCTTGTCACTCTCTGCTGGCCCTCTGTCAACATCAAGTTTACTGTGGAGGACTCAGATGCAGATAATACAGTAGAGAGGGGGAAAAGTGGGGAAGTATCTTCCTCTCCCTCATTCTTGATACTCTATTTCTATTGATGTTGCCAAGAAATGTCAGAGTAGATGTATTAATAAAGGATATTATGATATGGGAAGAACAAAGCTTAACCTAGTCTGGTAATGTGTAATTCACAGAGATAAGACAAGCAATAGTGAGGGCTTGATCAGGGAAGGGCAGATTAGCTAGTGAGGATTATGAGTTGAGAACTGATTAGAGATTATGCAAAAGTGGTCAGCTGGGAACTTTAAGATCTTAACTGCCATGTCTACAAATGAGAAAATTAATCCTATAGGTGTGGAAAATCTTTATCTGGGTTTTCAGAAAAGGATCAACATAATCCAACTCATGTTTTGAATAGCTGATACCAACACTAGATATAAAATAGATGTGAAGGGGACAAATTGAAAGTAGGGAAACCAATATGATGACTGGTACAATAATCCATGCACTAGAATAACCTTCATGAGAGTAATTAGTGTTCCCAGTGTATCACTGCTATATACATCTTCAGGACTTAGAATATAGAATATACTCAATAAATAGCTATTAAACAAAAAGTGATTTATGTTCCGGAGAAAAATGTTAACATGGGTAGAGATTGGCTAGTGGTCATATTTGTGACATTCATCCATAGGTTTCCAGATAACTCTCTTTCTAGGATATTGTCCAGATCATGTTTGCTAGCTGCCTAGATTGAGCTCCTTTTTATTGAGTACTTATTATTTTCAGGTCCCATGCTTAGCATCATTGTATAAGGATGATCTCCCTTAATCTATTTTTTAAAAGTCTCTAAGAATTAAATATTGTTATTCCTCAATTTACACGTGAACAAAGCAAAGAATCTGCCTTAGGTCACGCGGCTACTAAGTTCCACCAGGATTTGATCATAAGACTGACTCTTAAGCTTCTGATTGCTCCACCGTAGTCAAAAGTGCATGCATCATTTGCATAATTAAACAGTAGATTTTATGTATCCTAGTTCTGTACACATGTGGAAGAGGTTCCTATCTCAGTCTCAACAAACAGTAGCAGCACAATAAGAACACTTGTGCAAATGTATTTTAAATAAACTGCCTTAAAATTTGCTGGATGCGTTAATAAGCTTCTGTAATCTCAGGAGGCCTTATTAGATAAAGTATTTTAGAAAATCCTCCATCCCTAACTACTTGAAAATGCATTAATCATTTTAAAACTCCCCAATCTGACCCCCTGCCAACTCCCCACAGCCACAGGCAAAAAGTCATATTGTTTGGTTTAATGAATATAAGTGTTGCCCTTTCCCTTATAAAATATCTTTAGATGAACTTATGCAACTACTGAACACAAGGTAAACCCTGAGAATCTTCTAAACAAATAATAAACCCTACTTAGCCCTGTTGCGAGTCCTCTATGGTTATAATTCTACCCTTTGCTTTGCTCTAGCTTTTTCTCTGTAAAGTTATTTGAAAGTGTATTACTTTTTCACCCTGGATATGCTATTTTATGCTCCTTAGTTTTTACTATGACCATGGAAATAGCAACATAATATTCTTTTCCTTCCCAATGTTGCCTTTTCCTCTTTCAAAAATGAATTTTCCACCTATCACTTAAAAGTACCCTACCAAATGGGTGTCCTGCCCAAGTCCATCCCCAGCGTTCGGGCAAGAGGTCTCTCATGGATAGAAAAACAACATTCGATCAAATCCATGTAATTGCTTTTAAAATGCCTATTCCTTTTATTAGTAGCTGTTCCATTGCTGTCATAGGATAATCATACTTTCTTTGAAACGTCTCTCTTATTTTCCATTTATGTGTTGAGAAAATATTTGGATTATACAAACATGCAGTTGATTTAGAAAGACAGTTCTTATTCATCCACAACCAACTCACAATTTCAGAATTTTTAGTAACTGAGTGAAAGAAGAGACTAAAGTTTGTGTCCAACAAAAGGTATAGGAAATACAAAGGGGATGAGGGAAACACTAGTTTGGTCAACAGGATCACAACAACTCTGAACTTACAGTTCTTTATCTGTAAAATAGGTATAACAATCTTACAGAGTTTTTATGAAAATTAAATATTATATGTGAAAATGCAGCCACAGTTCTTGGTAACTAAAAAAATAACTCAAAAAATTGTAGTAATACTAGTAGTAGTTGTTACTATGTTATTTCAAGATAAGCGTTAAACTTTCATTCTTTATTTTTGAACCTATGTAACACAGTCCCCTTTGGAAGAAGCTCTCAATGTAGTAGTGGGGGACAGACAAGTAGGCAGTTAACAAGTATGCAATTTAATAACTCATTATAATAGAGGTATATAAGAACTGCTCTATAAACACAGATGTAAGAATTTACATAATTATTTAGCATTTTCTTGCTTTATTATTTTCGAAGCTCACAACAACCATTTGAAGTAGGTTTAAACTACCAGCTTAATAGATAATCATCACCACCCTAGCAGCTACCATTTGCTACATGACTATTTTGCCAAGCCATGAACTAGAAGCTTTACATATATTATCACATGTGATGTCACTCAATCATCACAAAAACCCTGCAAAGTAATTACTCCGATCGCCATTTTACAGGGGATGAAACTAAGATTCAGTGAGTGTTAGTGACTTCTCTAGTCATACAACTAGTAAGTGATGTAGTCTGGATATGGAAACAAATCTGTCTGTCTCCATGTCATGGTGTTTCCTCTATTCACAGTTAAGTTACAGATAAAAAGCAGCTCAGAGAAAATTACACTGGGCATCAGGAAGAAGTAGAAATTTTTCTCTCATTTTCTAAAGATCCATCTTGAATAAATAATGTATAAAAGAGGATGACAATTAGTACCCTGATCACTAGACTAGATATGAAAGTTATCCTTCCAGTTTATCCCAAGAGTTGCCATTCAACAAAGCTAGGGCATATAAAAAGATTAGTTTCATAAATAAGTGGCATTGAAGAAGCTATTACACCAGCTCTGATAGTCTATGATTGAGTCTGAACACTGACATTATCAATTCCGGCATTCAATCTTACAGAAATTATATTTGCCATCTAGAATATAGAATAGATAACTTTCAGATGGCTTCCAAATGAAACCAAATGTTTAAACAAGCTGCTAACCCTCAGAAATGAAAACTAAAAGTGTTAAGGAAAACCTTTAATTATATTACTGCAAACCAAACCAAGACAAGAACAAATTTCATTATAGGAACCTGGTAGTTTAGAGGTAAACTGCAATACTTGCAGATCACTGACGACCACACCCTTGCTTCTGACAAATGTTGCCCCCCTGAGGTAACAATTTAGTTATTTAATTGGGCCCTGTATAAAACTTACTTTCTAAGGAATCCACGTTAAGTTCTTTCTGAAAGCAAGAGTTGTGTAGTCTATCATGTTGCTTTTAGTCCTTGGTAGCTTGGAAATTTACAACTGAGTTTTCCATTAATTCATAGCATCTAGATTAAATGTAAGGTTAACATGTTTACTTTTTCCTTCCTTTACACATGTTAAATAATAGGGCTCCATTTTTAAAACAAGTAATAACAAAAGCATTTATTTTTAATTATTATTGAATTATTTTATAAAATAAAGAAGAGCCTTATTTTTCCAGATACTGAATTTATCATCAGTGTGTGAACATCATTCATTCTTTTAAACAAAATTTACTATACATTTAAAAAGAAAATACTATGGCTTGGTCTATGCTGAACACTGTCCCTTTCCTTCAGTGGTGGAGAAGGGTAAATCGATAAAACACAATACAACAATTACAACTAGTACTATAATGTGATAATTACTGAAATTATTTGTAAGTAGCACGGAATAGAAAACAAATTCACCCTTGCACATCTACATTCACCTTCAGCTTACTTTACTTGATGAGCAGAGATGGTGACTGCCGGATCAGTGTGGCTTTTTGAAGTATATCTGATATGGTTTGAATATATATCCCTGCTAAATCTCACAGTGAATTATAATCCCCAGTATTGGAGGTGGGGCCTGGTGGAAGATGTTTGGGTTGTGGAGGCAAATCCCTCATGGCTTGGTATTGTCCTTATGATAATGAGTGTGTTCTCATGAGATATGCTTGTTTGAAAGTGTGTGACACTTTCCCCCACCCTTGCTCCTATTCCCACCATGTGAAACGCCTGCTCCCTGTTTGCCTCCTGCCATGATTGTAGGCTTCCTTAGGCCTCCCCAGAAGCAGTTGTTGGTGCTATGCTTCCTGCACAGCCTGCAGAGCTGTGAACCAACTAAAACTCTTTTCTTTATAAATTAGCCAGGTTCAGATATTTCTTTATAGCAATGCAAAAACAGCCTAATGCAATATACAAGAAACTCAAGCTCCTTGGCGCTCAGAGTGAATTAAGAGGTTTGAGATCTGGGCAGGCCAGTTAACATACCTCCTTAGGACGACTTCTCTGTCCCCTGCAATCCACAGGGATCTCTCTAGCTCTGCATCCTGAGGTATTCCCTCCAGATCAGACACAAAAGGCTCTGAGTATTTGATGCAGCCCACCATAGCAGACATTTCCTGTGCCCCCAACCTGGGTGTAAGCCATTAAGAGCTTAAGTTTAATTTGCTTTGTATGCCAAGCACCTCTATTCAAGCTTAAAATTTAATTCAGTTTCGCAATAATTTATTAAGCTCCTACTTTTTCCTGGAAGCCCAGTAATAAATAAAGCTCCCTATACAGAGTTCAAGACGAGCAGGGGAGACAGACACATAAACAGAGTTAGAACTCTATATAATGGCAGCAGGGTATGTCTAGGGTGTCTGGCCCATGGTAGGTAGGGCCTATAATTTAGCTGGGAAAGAACTTTAGTAATTCTAACTAATGCAGAATAGTACGATACAAAGACAGGAAGGAGAAGTTTGGGAAATAACCCAACAACTGACGTAACATCCAGTAAACAAAGCACAAAGGTAGGGCCGGTGTAATTGGAGTGGAATTTGGTCCCAAGCACCCCATATGGTAAACAAGTTGGATTGATATGGGATCCAAGTCTGAAGCTAAAAGAAGCAGGTGGTAAAGATTCTGGGAGGCCAGTTCATTCATGGCAGTACAGAGGGAGAATTCTGCCTCTCCAGCAGTGGGACCGATTTTGGCAGGTTTATCAGAACTCTAGCTGAACATGCTGAGATTCAGACTTGAGCACCAGTCTTATCCAGTCCTGTGGAAAACTGGAATGCTAGACAATGAAACTGAGGCATAAGTCAAGATGCTTGTGGTACAGAAAGGCTCTCCATGACCATGAAAACTGCTTAGGTTCCCCCACTTATCCTTACATCCAGACACATTGGAGACTCTGTTTATAGCAGAAGACTAATTTTACACACCATCTGCTGGTAGACTGAGACTAGTAATAAGCCTCCTGTTTAGAAAAAGACTGGTATGTAGTCTTAACCTGAAAGCCTTGAGATGGAAGTGGTGGGTAAGGGATAAAGGGTGTATCAAGTGTATTTGTTGCTGAAATATTTCTGAAAGTTGGGAAAAGCAATTCTCAGTCTCTTTTTATGGAGAGAAAGGGAAGTTACTTGTTCTCATTTGTCTGAAGTTATCAGCAAAGGCACCATCATTTACTGTCATGTTAAAATTTAGTGTCACAAAAAGTTGTGATAGAAACTTGAGAAAATAAAGAATCTCACTCCATTTTTCTCCACTGAAATTCTCTCATCTTCTACTTATATGTAGATTCATAATTTTTTTTGTCTCTCAGGAGAGTCACCAGGAACCTGTCAGAAATATTCCAGCTTATGCAAATCCTAACTAGAGAGACAAAAATAATCTTTGTTCTGTTCCTCATGTGCTCTGTGGGAGTTTTGCCTTGTTTGCATGATTGATCAGTTTGCATATTACTTTTAAAAATCATTCTTCAAATGCAGACACGAAACTGAAATTAAGAGTATGTAGGGCTGGGCTGAGTGTAAGGGCACCAAATCTAGAATAAGTCCTTTTAATTACTTATGAATATTCCTCCTGCACATATCAGATGATCACTCCTCAAAGATTAACTGTATGGTGAACAGTCTCTGGTTTTTTTGCTGATTGATTAGCAGAATTCCTGTATCTAAATATACTGGAGGTTATGTAATATGCCAAAGACCTGCCAGAATTCCTATACATTCTCAGGGCTCATGTCCCTTTTTTCTCAAGAGTTCATGATGTTTCTGATCTTCCTTGCTAGCCAGTTTCTGTACTCTTCCTCATGTTCTCTTCCCCTATCTTACTTTAACAAAGAACTTCCATCACCGTGGATTCTTCAGAGAGTTGTCCCTCTTTGCCCAAGTCTGGGGACAATATGCTGGGTTTCAATTCCTTTTCTCTGTCTTCACCTTGACTGCCTTTGCTCAAGCTTCATCGCCTCTTACCTGTATTCCTGAAGTAGTCCTCTAATTTGCCTTCCTGTGGCCATTATCATTCCTTCTTCCTTTCCCCCAATTTTTTCCTCTTCCCATTCCAGAAGTATTCATTACTCCATTGATAGTGACATAATAGATTTCCTCATTTATCATGAGGAAACTAAAATTCAGGGGGAGCTCATATAATTTGCTCAAGGCCACATGGCTAGTAGATACAGTATAAAACATCTGAGATCTGCAGGCATATACTGACTTCCGTTACTTTGCCAGTATCAAATCTAGGTTCTGAAAGTATAAGTATGACTAAGATATCTGACCATATCTAATTCTGAGAGCCTCATCATGGAGGAGACACTCTTACTAACAGTAAATTACAGTACAATCTGGAAAGTGCGAGGCTAAGGGGTGATGTCAGGGTTTAAACTTAAAGTCTCTCCCAGTTAGACCACTGGTTCCCAATCTCTGCAAAGATAAACCTCTTAGGCTAGGCATGATGGCTCATGCCTGTAATCCCAGCACTTTGGGAGGCCAAGGTGGGCAGATCACCCGAGGTCAGGAGTTCAAAACCAGCCTGACCAACATGGAGAAACCCTGTCTCCACTAAAAAAAAAAATAAAATAAAAAAATAAAATATATATATATATATATATATAAATAAAATAGATATATTATATGTGTGTATATATATATTTATAAATACATATAAATATATATATAAAAATATATATAAAAATATATACATATATATACAATATATATATCTTTTGTATGCCAAGCACCTCTTTTCAAGCTTGAAATTTAACTCAGTTTAGCAATAATTTATATATATATATTTATATTTATATTTATATACACATATACAAAATTAGCTGGGCATGGTGGTACTTGCCTATAATCCCAGCTACTTAGGAGGCTGAGGCAGGAGAACCACTGGAACCTGGGAGGCAGAGGCTGTGGTGAGCTGAGATTGTGCCATTGCACTCTAGCCTGGGCAACAAGAGCAAAACTCGGTCTCAAAAAAAAAAAAACCCTTTTATTTTTATTTTATTCATATTTTTCTAATTTCACCTTTTATTTTAGACTCAGAGGATACAGGCACAGGTTTGCTACATGGGTATATGCTAAGGTTTGTAATATGAATGATCCCAACACACCTGAGTTTAGTACCCGTAAGTTAGTTTTCAACCCTTCCCCCCTCCCTCCTTCCCCTCTCTATTAGTCCCCAGTGTCTACTGTTGCCATCTTTATGTCCATGAGTACCCAATGTTTAGTTCCCACTTATAAGTGAGAACCTACAGTATTTAGATTTCTGTTTCTGTATTAATTTGTTCAGGATAATAGCCTCCAGCTGCAACTATGTTGCTGCAAAGGGCATGTGTTTGTTCTTTTTCATGGCTGTGTAATACTCCTTAGTGTATATGTATCACATTTTCTAGATAAAGGGTTTTTAAGAGTTTCCTCAAGTTTCTCACAATATTATTTATATTTTTATTCAACTAAAAACAATGCAGTGGCAAATAGCTACAATTAAGTCAATAAGGCATTTAAATGAATTTATATTTTATTAATAATAATATCATCAATGTCTGCTTGAATCCACATCTTATGAGATATACTACTGTTTCGGTGTAATAGAGAGTGAGTGCCCAGCCATGTATGAATTTGGGACCCACTTGCAATAACCTTATGGCTCCCCGCTGGGTCTCTAGCCCATTCACTGGCAATTGATGCCAGCCTTGTAAGCTCTTCTCAGACAAAATACCTCCTAACAGGGTTCTGTACTATTGACAACTGGAGAGTCAGGATGAAACAGGCTTATACAGTAAAGTAAGCATGTGCCCTGGTTAGACCTTGGAAAGTGATAAGAACCCTTCAATCTCTCCTTTAACCCATCTAGACATTCATACACAGAAAAGGAAGAAGTAGAGAGAAGGGAAACTACTATTTCTTGGTGGTTGCTCTGTGCTATTTACATAATTTAAAATCTAAGTTTCATCGAGTCTGGTGTTTAAAGCCTTTTAACAGAATATTCCCTCCTCCTATTTAGTCTAAGTTCTTACCTTTCCCTTCCTCCACCCCCATTTATGTTTTTCTTTCTTATTTTTCCAAAACATAATTTGCTCTTTTACATTTCAATGCCTTTGCAAAAGCTATTATTTTGTCTGGAAAATGCATGAGCAGTTCCTTTTTTTTTTTAATCTTAACTTTTTCACACTTTAAGATCCAATCCCTTTCTGAAACCTTACATAAAAAGTTCTCTTTCTCTCATCTATGCACCCACCTTACACTTGATCTGTCCTTATAGCACTAAGAACATTATACGATATTCACTTGTTTACCTATGTCTTAATCACTGGCCTCTGCTTTTATGGTGGCTGGATATATCTCATTTTTCTTGAATTACCAGTGTGTAAGATTGTACCTGGAACATAATACACACTCAATAAAAGATGGTTTAATGAGTGAATAAACAAATGTCTTCATAATCTTTGGCTACATCTGTCAACACTGATAGAATCTTTTCTGAAACTTCCTACTTTAAGTCTGGAAAATGAATGATGACTTTTGTCCTGTCATTTATCATTTTCTAACCTACTCACCTGTTGATGATGGTAAAAGCCTAGGATATTCGTATGGGAAGAGATCTTAAAGGCCCTCTAATCCAATCTTCCCACCAGGGCAAAAATCCCCTTTCTGTGATCAGGAGTCACTCATTCTCTGATGGAACACCTCTCTGATAGAGAATTGATTGCCCTATAAGGGAATTCAATCCTTCTTTAGTGATATTATTAGGAATGTCAAATTGTATCTATAATTTTTCCCTACTGATTGTGTCTCTGTTTTTGAGACTATACTACTTACATGTATTTTCTTCTTCATGACACCCTTTCACCTATCTGATAACAGATTGAGAAAGTAAGCAGTCACTTTTGCAAGGGATTCTGTAACCTCAGAAACCCACACTGGTTCTTGGGATCAAGCTAAGGAGGCAGATTGAGCTTTAGAGGCAACTGGCAAGAGAAGTCAAGTGTTTAGTGACCAAGAGATTGGCAAACATGGGCTTAGCCCTGGAAGGCACAAAGCTTCCAGGAGTTAGAAAACAACAGATATAGCCTAGTTGAGGGGAGGGGAGATAGCATAGGTAAAAGCAATGATATTATCAAAAGCAGTCCAGTAATCTAGAAGGATAAAGTGCAAGAGGGTACACAGAGTACTGAATATAAGACTGGACAAGTAGTCAGAAAACTGAATCTCAGAGAAGTGAAGTAACTTATCCAAAGTTACATAGCTGGATAGTGGAGGACATTGGTTCTAGTAAAAGTCTTTTGGGTACAAGTCATTTTTGCTGATTAAATAATCTTCATGTTGTCTCACATCACCCTGTCAGCTCACCCCTCAGTACCAGTCATAAAATGATTATTCAAAAATAACTTACTAGACTGAGTTTAACTGTCTTACCACAACCTTTGCATTGCAGAAGCCCCTCTGATATGGTTTGGCTATGTCCCCACCCATCTCATCTTGAATTGTAGCTCTCACAATTCCCACATGTCATGGGAGGGAACCAGTGGGAGGTAACTGAATCACGGGGGCAGGTCTTTTCCATGCCATTCTCATAACAGTGAATAAGTCTCACAAGAGCTGATGGCTTTATAAAGAGGAGTTCCCCTGCACAAGCTCTCTCTTGCCTGCTGCCATGTAAGCTGTGCCTCTCACCTTCTGCCATGACTGTGAGGCCTCTCCAGCCATACAGAGCTATGAGTCCATTAAAGCTCTTTTTCCTTATAAATTACACAGTCTCAAGCATGTGTTTATCAGCAGCATTAGAATGCACTAATACACCCTCCATGGCTCCCATGGCTGGCTCCTAAAACATGTTTATACAGCAAGGGCACTTAGATCAGAGTTACCAGTCAGAACCCCACCCAGTACTAGTGCACACTCCCTTTTCTATGATGCACAGGATTTCCCCCCACCATGGGACAATATATTCTTCTTTAAATATGTCAGTTTACTAGTCTTATGGATTTGGAAGCTTTCTTAAAGATAAGTTGGCATATGTCTCCCCAGTGAGTTTTAAGTTTAACTTCAGAAAAATCTAATTTCCATTGTTTTGTTGTTTTTAGGAGATGCCTCATTTTTCCCCTTTTATAATATGAATGCAATTATCAGTCTTATCTTTTGAAAGAAACACCATCAAAACATAAGTAGGACAGACCTCCTGGCAAAATTCACCCCATGATCTGGATTTCAACTTACCTTTCAAGTTTCATTTCTTGCTACTGCCCCTAACAGCAGTCCCTAGGGATTCAATCCCCTGTTTCATTCAAAGTCCTTAGGATAGACAAAGTTTCTTCTAAGTGATCCACTTGTCAAGGTTGGTAAGCTGACACAGTTAAGATTTTGCCACTAACACATGGAAAATTAGCATTAGGGGAAAGTGTTAAAGCTCTAAGTTTTACCATGGTTTCGCCCTAAATCGTATTATTCATTAAAGCAGCCAAACAGTGACAAAAAAATATACACTATCTGGTGCAACCTATTTAAGAAAATGCATGGCACACGTGAGGCTGACATGGAGAAATGATTCCTATGTAGGCAAAGGATTCAATACAGACATAAAAGAAAACCTCCCACCATATAGCAATGTCCAGAGTCGCCAAATAAAGAGAATATCTGCTGGCCTGAGGAAAGGTCATAGATGTGACTATAGTGAAAGAGCAGTTAATTTCTAAGCAATGTGTTTAACTCACTTCATATTGATAACTTTCTTAGAGGCCAATCAGCAGAAAAGTTTCATTGTCAAGGATTTCAGAAATACTTCCTTGACATAGTGTTAAGCAAGACATTTGGGTTGCTTTCCATTAGTCAGTCTAACGATACTCCCTCACTTTTCTCTGAAATCCTTTGCAACCATTTATTTTTGTTTAGGTAATAAACTAAAAGAATCTTGTTTCATAATCTAAGAGTAGCTTCAAAACATTTTAGTGTGTGTGTGTGTTTTTTTTTTTTTTTTTTTCAGATGAACAGAGATAACTTTAATAGGCCAGTGTAAAGCATGGCTAAGTATCTGGCCCACAAATAGCTACTGAAGTTCATTGGCTCTATTTTAAAATAAACCAAAGGTCAACTTGATTACAATATCTCAGACACATTCTCAAATAGCTATGGATTTCTGTCTTACAGTCCAGAATTCATTGTTTTTAGGACTAAAATGAATTGGAACTTGGAAACTAAAATGATGAATTTCTTAAAAATCGAATTATACTTCCTTTCTCCCCTGTTGCTTTTGCAAGTCACTTTTTCGTTTTTTATTTTTTGAGATGGAGTCTGGCTCTGTCACCCAGGCTAGAGTGCAGTGGCACGATCTCAGCTCACTGCAACCTCTGCCTCCGGATTCAAATGATTCTCCTGCATCAGCCTCCTGAGTAGCTAGGATTACAGGAACCTGCCACCACATGCAGCTAATTTGCGCGTGCGTGTGTGTGTGTGTGTGTGTGTGTGTGTATTTTTAGTAGAGATGAAGTTTCACCATGTTGGCCAGGATGATCTCAAACTCCTAACCTCAAGTGATCCGCCTACCTCAGCCTCCCAAAGTGCTGGGATTAGGCATGAGCCACCACACCCAGCCTGTGGGTCACTTTTTTTTTCCTGTGTGATAGGTTCTGTGTAAAATTGTTTCCCTGTTCAGGTTCTTTCCATCAGTATGTAGCAGAATTAACATAATCCTTGTCATCATGAAGTCTTGCTTTGAATCCTGGCTATGCCACTTACCAACTATATTGCTTTGGGCAACTTCTTTAACCTCTTTGAGATTCAAATTCTGCTTTTGTAAAAGAATAATATCTGTCTCTGAAAATTATAGAGATGATTAAATTGTAAGACATCTACGGTAGAGCTTAATATAATTCCTGGCATGTAGTATATGCTCAATAAATTTACTTTTCTTCCCTTTTTCTGCCTATTGCCCACCATAACATCCAGTGCTGGTTGTCCAAAGGGAGTCAACTGCTCTATCCAGAGCAGATCTTGTCAGCATGTCTGATGCCTTAGGACCCAAAAATTCTCCTTATTCTGCAGTTCTCAGAGAGACCCGTTTTTGAGGCCACAAAGATACAGGTTTGCATCCCCTCACTTCCAAGCTCAATGTGAGCCCAGGAAAATCCATAAAACTTTCAGAGACTCTGCTTCTTCATCTTTAAATAAAAACCTTACTCATATCATTGGTTTGCTGTGGTATGAAAATTAATGTAGGAAAGGCATGGAATGGAGATCCTGATCAATCATAAACAGTCAAACTGTAACTTTTTCATTTAATTATTAAGAATTCATGAGGGTTCCTTTGTCTGCCAAGGCTAAGCTAAACATAAGGGGTAGAAATTTAAAAGAACACAACCAAAAGCCTATTTCCTGGTCTCCAGTAGCTCACAATCAGTAATAAGACATTCAGTAAATTAAGGCTAAAGAAAACTTAGGGAAGTATCTAGAAATGCATTTAGAGATAACTCCTCACAGTGCATTTAGTTTTAATGGGATTCTGTTTTGCTATATGGTATAAAGGACAAACATCTTGGCTTCCTGAAAGAGTTTTGCTTCAAAACAAACAAAAGAATCAATCAAATATAAGCATTATAGCTGAGTCCTAAAAGTCATCTCCCTGAGATTATAGGATCTCCACTTCAACATCCTCTAGAGGTGACAGAATGTTCAGTGCCTTCAGAGGCAACAAAGTCCTCATTGACTGCTTCTTACTGCTGGAAAGTACAAGCTCATGTTGAACTACAAGACAGTACTCTCCATATTTCTTTTATTTAAGTGGGCTCCTCATCTCTAAGAAAGTTCCTTGAAAGGAAAGATTAAATTTTTTCAAAAGATAAAACTAAAATGCAGAATTTAAAAAATGAGAATACACTATCAATAGCCACAAACTCCTGCTCTTTCATAATATTCCCTTGCATCACATTTCACTATTTACAAACCATATTCTTATTTATTGTCTTATTCACGATCCTCAGAGAAACCCTGTGAGGAAAGTATATTCACTATTTAAAAATTTATTTTTTTCACATTTTATTTTTTCTTTGAAAGATAATTGTGTCATACAATCAACACATTATTTCCTTTTGTCCTGAAAAATTGATAGATCAATACAAACCTCATTAAATTATTGTATACTGGACATATCTTAGCATAAAAATACATACACTTTTTAATTTTTAGAGACACTGCTAAAACACAGATAAAGTGTTTAACCCAATGACCCAGAGCAAGTGAGTGGAAGAATCAGGACTGGAATATCTACTGCTGTGTAGCATTATTTTTACCATTCAGCTCTGGTCAGAGTTAGCAGGCAGGATTGCTCTAATTCCTAATTAGGGCCTCTCTGAATCATTTAACTGGAAGAACCATTCTATCAACCAAAAATATCACTTGACCTACTATTCTGTTCATTCTAGGGTCTGAAATTTGTATCTTTTGGCCTTTCTATCAGTCTATATAAGCAATCTCTGATAAAATACCCATATCATATATGTCTGTATATATGTACTATAACTGTGCACTCCACCTTATTCCACAAAGCATTTGAGGTGACCTAAAGAAATGTAAACCATAAAATTGTAAAACTAGAGAATAGACTTTAAAAAAAAAAAACAGGATTAGAAAAACAGGTCAAAGCTAGAGGCAGGGAAAATAGAGCACAATCAGAAAGGCCATGGGGCCTATACGGAAGATATTCTTGGGTAATGAACTTGGCCACAAGTTTCCTGACACTTATAACAAAAATACTTATTCTGTGGATACACATGTTCTGCATATAAAATTTACCTAAATTCATCCAGTAAAGCAAAATTTATTCCCTAAAATGAGCTCATATGGATCTTTATGTAGGGAAATTGATAGATGCCATGGCCAGTGATGTCAGTGAAGTTCCTAAGAGGAGATGTATGAATATTTTTTTAGGATTGTTTTTTGTGATGTCCCTAGATAAAACATTAAAATAAGTCCCATGAAAGCCAACTATACATTAGACAAAACCATCCAAAATGATCTTGCCCAAATGCACAACTTCTTTATGATAAATCTTTATTCCATAATAATTCCTATAATTTACAGAGTAATAGATGGACTGCTCATTCTCTAAATAATCATTCGAAGGTACTATTTAACAAAGTAACTTATTTTGTTAATACATAGATAGTAACAAACCCAGAGTATAGTTTTTGGCAAGGGTCTAGAGTACAGACTTTTTTTTTTTTTTTTCTATTTGAGGGAAGACCTATACCCTCAAACAAGTGTGGCTGAGCTCCACAGACAGTGAGAAGCCTAAAAACACTCACCTGTCAGAGACCATCCCATACCCATGTGGAGAGCCTCTTAATAGTGAGAACTTACGGCAGGATCTAGTAGTCACATTTGGCTGCTATTGATTTTTAATATATTAGGTATTACTTTTTATGCTTAATCAGTTAAGACCTGGACCCTCAGACTCAAGACACAGAAAAACAAATGTCAATAAGAGTGAGTTGAATCTCAGAAGGTTTTAAGGTTGGGCCTTAAAGTTTCGGAATGAAGAGTTGGGTACCTGGAAATACCAAGATGGTAAGAGAAAGGAAAATATTGAATAAGAGGAGAGTATTACAGAAGAGGAGAGTAAGCAAGACTTGGTGGTATAAGGGGAAGGAGGAGGATTTATCAATGCAAATAACAGTAATGATATTTGTTTCCTGCTTTACTGGATATTCTAAAGCTTCTTATACAGGTATATGCATAGAAGGTTTTCTGTCAAGTGTAAAAGTTTATGTGGGCAGCCATTCTTTCATTTTAGCTCCTTCTCAGCTATTTTATTTTGTTTCTTTGATGCTCTCTTTTGTGTTTAAAATGACTTCTTATAAGACTAAGTAATTTGTGAGGCCTAGTGCAAAATGAAAAGGTAGGCCTCTTGTTCAAAAATTATTGTTAATTTCAAAATGATAGCAGAGTATTAAGTGGGCATGCAGCCCTTCTAAATGTAGGGTCCTGTATGATAGCTCAGGTTGCATGCCCTTGAAACTGGTCCTGGATCCTTTCTGTTCTCTGGATCTAAGCACCTGTTCATTGAGTGTTCCTGAAATAGGTCATTAATACTTCTTAAGTATTAAGGGAAATAATCTTAGGCAGTTTAATATCAGTTTTCGACCAGTCCTTCCTATCATTTCTCTCTTCCCCTTGACATCTGCCATTGATTCTGATAGTAACATGTAGTATTAATGATGACAATTTCAGAGAGTACACATGACAATAAGGAGGATGATGATAATAATACTTTAGAAAGTTATAGTTAGAACCAGGGAACCAAATTTAGAAGAGCTGGGTTCAAAAGATTTTGGCCTTTGCAAGGAGAACCACTGTGGTGTGGGGGAGTAAGGATGCCACAAACATTTAGGCTGTTTTAATGATTTTTCTGAGTTGTTTGGCATACTTTAATTTTGTGCTTAAAAGTGAGAATTAATGTTTCCTGAAACTGAGAAGCTAACTGAAGAACCATCCCAAGGAAACCCTTAAAATAACACAAATCAGAAATTTTTGTCAAGTTGTATCAAGCCTTCAATTTCCTTCCTGCCCTTCCACTAGTCTGGCTACTTCATAATCTTCCTCTGTCTCTGATACAGTCTCTATTATTAAATCATCGTGTGGTCCTGAACTTCATTTGACTTTCATGAATTTCAACTACCATACCTATTAAAGGAGAGTATCTGCCATACTACCAAAGGAGAATCAAATATGATTTGAGAGAATCAAATATGCTTTGCACATAGTATATGTTCAGAAAATGTTTGCTAGAGAGATACAACATCTGTATCATTGACACTTTCCTGTGAAGTCTGTGTTTCCTTTCTCATTTGGAATTCTACATCATAAAGATGGATATGCATCCATTAAAGGGACTTCAGTCACCAGTGCACAGATAGAAGAAAATTGAAAGAAAAAGAAGAGTAGAGAAGGAGCTTTGAAAGCTTACACATCAGGCCTGATTACATCAAATTCCAATTGGCCTTGGGATTCAGTACTCTCAAAAAGCTGTTTGTCTCTGCTGTGCAGCAAAAATAACATAGGGCCAGCTCTGTAGCAGGCCCTGTACTGGACACCAAAGGAACAGAGATAAGTCAGACACAGTTTCTACTCTCTAGGGATTCACAGTCCAAAAACAGTTCACCTCGAAAAAAAGGAAAAGGAGGAGGTTGGTTTGGGGTAAGTTGACAATGAATTGTAGCACTGAGCCTTCAGGTTCATGACACATCCAGCAACTGAAGAGTATACATGTATGTACATGTGGTTGTGTGTCCATGTACAAATGAATACTTCTCTGTGTGCTTACACTTGTACATGTAATAAACGAGCAGATAATGGGAAAGTTATGAAAAGGAAAGAAAGCAGTTAGATGATGCCAATATGATAACAACAGAAAAATATGGAGGGCTGTAAGATTCATTATTGTGTCTTTTCACTTACTAATTTATTCATTCAATTAACCAGAATTTATTGGGTATGTCTACATGCAAGCCACTGGGTGACGAATTATGCACAAATCCTGCCTTCAATATTGACCTCATCTAAGTTTCTTTCTTGCCCACTAATCAATAACTTTCACAAAATCAGAGACCTTGTATGTATCAATATAGAAAATATCTGTGGAATTGAACTGATAGTGAAGAAATAGAAATTCTCTTCTCTTGCATATCTCAGAACGCTCTGTTCAATATCCCATCTTAAAAAGGGAAAGGGCCACAACTGCAAAGATACAGCCTACTTAGCTTGCTCCAGCGATTGTCAGAACAAAATACTAAGGAACCATGCAAAGAAGCCATTACACAGGCTTCCAGTCAAGTGGATTAATCACAGAGTTCCATCAGTCCCGAGGTGGGACTGCTTCACACTGATCCCACTTACCTTAACAAAGATAGGCTCTCCAGGTGGGGTGAAGCTACAGAAGCTGCCAAATTGACTTTAGTAAATCATTCTCACATTGGTATGGCTCATAGAATTCAGTTAACTGGAAGTTAATTTTTAGTAGGCAAACTGGTGTGGGCCAACTATGATATAAGCAAACTGGATTCCCGTGGATTATACGGTCCTCTCGGATATATGTTCAACTTCCTTGGGGCTACCAGAGCTAGTGGTCACCAAGAATCAAATTTGACTCTTCTATCCGGTTTACTGCAAGCCAGTCCAGGGCCAGTAGTGTCTGACCTACAGTAACGAAAGGTGCTCACTACAAAGAGAGCAGTCAGTCAGCTTGAGAACTAGACTCACCTCAGTACTGGATTTACGGACTGGTTTCTAAGAACTAAGAACCATGTTGAGTGCTTTATGTTACCTTCTAATTCTCAAGATAATCTTAGGCTTAAAGATGAGAAAACTGAGGCTCAGAGAGATTAAGTAGCTTGTCTGTCTTAGCTGGAAAGTAGAACTAGAAATGAAACCCAGGTCCATCTGTTAGCAAAGTCCATATTCTTTCTTTTCAGTATCTTCAGGAAATGCAACAGCAGGCAAAAGCCCTGTATTCGTGCCAAACATTTTCAATTTGTTCACATTTTCTACCTTAATGCATACTGAGATCAGATGCAAAACACCGAAATCCTGAAAAATCAGTGTGTGCATGCTTAACTTGAATAAATGTTTATGATAATGAAAGGATTAAGGTGCACAAAGATACGAAAATTTAGGTAAATTAGACAAAATTGATTTTATCTATTGTAAGCTACATTGAATATTTAATAATCTTCTCTGTAATTATGCCTATTGGAGCCACTATGGAAAACAAGAGGAGCCTCTTCTCACATTATATCACTTCTCTGGAGATGGTCTGAACCACCATCAATGTCTTACTAACAACAAATCTCTATATCCCTTCCTTAATGTCTTTCCTGATCTCCAGATTTATAGGTTCGACTGCCGCTGGATTCTTTTACCTGAGTGTTCCAGAGGTTCTTGTGCAAAAATGGACAAATGTCTTTACCTCACCTCAAACCTGCTTGTCTTTCAGTATTACTTATTCTTTCACCATCTCTGTGAATAGCACCATCTCCTACTTTAGCCCCTATACAAATGACTAAGAGTCTTCCCAAAGTCATTCCCCTCTTTTCTCAATCACTAGGTCCTTCCTTAAATTCAAATTTCTATCTTTGAAATGTTTATATGTCCTTTACAGTTGTCTTTATGTCATTTATGATGCTATTAACCAAACATCATAAGCTAACTGGCTTAAAAATGATAGCAAATTATTTCTCACAGTTCTGGAAGCCAGGAAGTTGAAAGTCAAATTGATGGCAGACTCAATGTCTGATGAGAGCTCTTTGGCTGCTTATAGCTGTGTCCTTACATGGAGGAAGAGGCAGCTCTCTAGGGCCTCTGTTAGAAGAGCACTAATCACATGCACCAAGGCTCCACCCAAATTACCTAATCACCTCCTCAAAGGTCCCACCTTCTATTACCATCATCTTGGTGATTAAGTTTCAACACATGAATTTAGCAGAGATACAAACATTCAGACCATAGAATACTACTTATCAAATTTTGTAATTATATATTTCTTTTGTGTTTAAATAATATTTGTTTCCTCTATTAGATTTCCAATTTTATAATAACAAAACATTTTTTTCCTCATCAATTCATCCTGTTGATACATAGTAGGCATTCAATAATAACGTGTAGATAGGATGAACAAATCAATTTCCTCATTGCTATCCCTGCTGCCACACCTAATTTAGACTCTTAACATTTTTTCACCTGGGATATAGAAAATGTGTCCTAACTGGTTCGTGATTCATCAAAAAAATCATCTTCCATTCTTCTGCAAGAATAAGCTTTCTCGGGTGCATATCTGATCACTGATCCTGTCCTTTTTTTTTTTTTTTTTTCCCAATTAAGAGCCGATTCAGTCAAACAGCTAGCAAGTTGGTGTAGCCTCACCCTGTAATGGAAACCACTCTGTACTATAAAGTAAGAAGCCTCATGTCTATGTCCAGTTGACTTCTGCAGCTTATTTATCATATTCTAAAAATTTCTGATATCACAGACCCTCTTAGAAATCAGTTGTGTGGTTTATGTAGAAACAAAATAATTTTCATGAATATCAATATTTTCCTAGGTGAAAAGCTGAATTCTGATCTCCTAGTAAGACCCTTGACTTAGCTGTGTGACATTAAACAATCACCCAGTATTCATGGCTACAGTGCCCTATTTTCTAGTCTTCAACCACACCTTAATTATGCCAGTGGCAGGAGCTTGGAGCTCCTGTTCCAGAGCCTCCTGTCTTCCTCAGTCTATGTTGTTGTAGATTACTCCATGTTCCTTCCTTACATCTTACTCTTTCAGCACTCAAGAACATGAGATGCCCCAAATTAAAAGATCTCTCTCCTGTGATAGCCATATCATCTTCTCATAGCACTTATCTTATATTAGAATAAAGGAATGTGTATCAGTCCTGTCTCCCTTAAATGCCTGAAAATTACATAAGCATAAGATAAATATGTTATTAATCTTTATGTGTATAAAATACCTACTACAGAGAAGGTATTCAGTAAATATTTATTAAAGTCATACTATAAATATTTAGTGAACACTTGTTATTTACCAGGCACTGTTCTAGGTACCTGGGATACATCAATACACAAACTAAAGATTCTTAACTTTCTGAAACTTAAATCTTAGCAGAAGAGAGGCAGTGAGCAACAAATGTTAAGAGTAAATTATGTATGTTTATTAGAATATGATAAGGCTATGAACCAATGAAAAATACAGCAGGATAAGAGGGAGCAATAATGTTGAGGTGGAGGTGCTCTGAAATTTTCAGTAGGGTGAATAGGGTAGATGCCTTTGAGGAGAAAAATGAGTAAAGTCAAAGGAGGTGAGGGAATTGCTATGTGAATATCTGAGTTAGGAACTTTCCAGGCAAAGGGAACAGCCAGTGCAAAGGCCATAAGCAGGATTGCGTCTGGTATGTTTGAGGAACATCAATGGCCAGGAAACTCGATTGCTGTGAGCAAAGGGGAAAGTAGTAAGAGATGAGGTGAACAGAGGTGTGCAGTGACATGACTTGTATTTAAAAGATCACTCCATTATAGAGAACAAACTGTGAATACAAGGGTAAATGCAGGGGGCCAGTTAGGAGGTCACTGAAGTAATTCAGAAGAAAGATGGCCGTGGTTCAGTTCAGTTCAACAACATTCACAGGGCATCTACAGCTTCTGGCTCACTGAGGGTATGAAGGTGGCAAAATTGTCTCCTCCTGAAGGAACTCACAGACAGCAATATGTTTCTAACCTAATTTCCAGCCTCATCACCTAGCACAGGACCCAAGCTCTGCTCATCTTCTCCATTCTCAGCATGCAGTATTACAGCCAGCCAAAATTGCTCATTATTTTCCAAACACACCATGCTGTCTCATGCCTTTGCAATACCCTTCCCTTTGCCAGATATCCATTTCCCCAGCTTGCTAAACTCACAAATTGCAACTCCTTCTTCAAGACTCAACTCAAAGGCCAATTTCTCAGATAAGTTTTCCCTAACAACCTGTGAAAAACTGACTGTGCACCTTTCTCTTTCTTTCCCTGGCATCCTGTGCATACCATGAATCAAGGTGTATTATAAATAGGTTCCCTTTAGACTGTAAGTCACAGATATGTAATTTATTGAATGTCAATGTCTAACAAAAGTATTTTCCTTCAGTAACTCTTTAATAAACATAGAAAAGAAGTTAGACAGGAAGAACATTTTTTAAAAACAAGTGAGGAAGGAAATAACTAATACAAGTTAATTTATGAAAGATTGACAACCTGGTCTGGGAACACTACTTGCATATGGTCCTCTTTAAAGAAACAACTGGTAGCAAGCAGGATAAGAACCACACAGGTTCTAGGCATATTTCTTAGCAAACATTCAGCTCCAGAAACAGCCTTGAAATTAGGATGAATGACATGGTTAGTGGGAATCAGTCACCTGCAAAATTTCTCTGATCAAAGAAGAGCATTTGCATTCCTTGATCAAACAAAAAAGGACTTATCAGTATTTAGGTCCTTACCTTTGAAGACTGCCTAAGCTGTCCCCATTGGGGCACAAATATGCTGAGCAGGACACATGAGTAACCAGATCTGCTGTGGGAAGTGACTTGGCACTGGCTAGGGCTGATTCTCATAGCACTAGGTCAACACCAGGGCTGGGAAGAGGCTAAGATGCTCTGGAAAACTAACCAGGCCTGGTGTGAAGGATCATGTCTAAACTAAAGGCAGGTGTGTAGAAAAAGCAGCTGTCTGTTCCGCAATGGGTGACTCACTCCACCTTATCTAACTTAATTTTCTCAACTACACCAAAAACTAGATATAATAATCTTTTATAGACACAAAAATTGAGGCACAGAGATATGAAGCAACTTGTGAAGAGCCATACTGATATCAGATAGAGCCTGTCTTCACACCTGGGTCTGTCTTCCTATCTCAGTCCAGGACTGACACTACCCAGGTAGCTGCTCAGCTTAGGAGTATGGCTTTGGCCTGAGAGAAGACTTAAGTTCCAGACATGGTTCTATCCACCTTGCTTGTGTGCCTCTAGGCAGATCACTTCTCCTCTCTGGGCCTTGTTTTTATCAGTTGTTCATTGAGAGTTAGGGTCCAGTGATCATTAATGTCTCTCCAAAATCTGAAAATCCATATTTAGTAAAAATTTTAAAGATGCTACTTTCTTCTCTCCTTCCCTTTCTCCATTACCATACACTCACATGCCTGCTCAAGACGTAATGTCCAAGGAATCTTTCTATACTATCCAGTTTGCAAAGAGAAGTTTAACAAAGGGTAGAGCCTCCAGAGACATTATCACTATTGATTCACTCAGAACTACATGTATCTTCCCCACATTTAGTGTCTCATCCACTTTGTTTTTGTCAGGAAAATTCACCCTTCACCTAGCAAAAGAGAGCTGCCTTGATCTTCCACAATTCACTCTTTTTAAATCTATCTTGGGGTTTCAGTTGCACTAAAGAACTCTATACAGTGCGTAATTGGAGGAAATATAATGGAAATATTGAAATAAAAACAATATTCTCTATAATATATTCATTTTCATTGTTTCTTTTCTTCTCACTAGAGTGAGTGGGAGGTTATCCCTTCTATTTCAGTTACCTCTTCTTTCAGTGACTGGATTTTATAATGTGCTATTTTTGTGAGCTTATGTTTTTCCTCCCCCACTCCCAATTCCCTAATATTAAAGCACATCTAGGTTCCAGTTAAATCATTTTATTCTTTCTGATATACCTGATCATAAGCCAAAGAGCAAAAAGTGTTCTGTTTATGATCCAAGTACCCTTCTTAATTTCTTTTATCAAATTAAGTATTTCTAGAATGGGTAAAAAAAAACCAGCTCTGGTATTAAAAGCAAGCTTTCATGGATTGGCTTTAGGTTCTAGAGACTATGTAAGGTTTTATAAAAAAAGTTAGTAAATTGAACAGTAATTCTTATAGCTACAATATTTAAGGAGGGTCATATAGCTTTAATTCAAACAACGTAAGATTTGGAAGTAAGATATTATTCCATTTTACACTTAAGGAAACAAAGTCTCAAGAAAGTTATACAAATTGCTCAGTCAATAAGTAAGTGGTAGAACCTGGCTTCAGATGTTGTTCTCATAAAGAGGAATCTGGAAGAAAAGGTACACCACTGGGGAAGGAATCTGTCTTCTTCTAAATCCTCTATAATAATTAAGCTCAGTGCTTATCATAGGAGACTCATGGCAGTCTGAACTCCAAGACTGGATCCTATTTCATACTATTTTGCTAGAGATACTGCCCTTCTTCAATCTTGGAGACCCTGGGGACCACCAGCAGAACTACCTAGTTAGCAGCAGATCATAGGGTGGGATGCAGGCCGCTACCAACCAAGATATGTCTCAGAAAGACTCTTTCTTAAGGAGAGGCAGAAAATCCAGTATTTAAGTGGTGTCACCAGTCTGAATCTGATACAAAAGAGACATATGTGTGCGGGTGCACATACACATTACTCACTCATACACATACACACAAATCCATACGTATCACATTCACCTCACACACACATACATCATACACAGTACAAAATACAGTCTCTAACTTATGACGGTTGAACTTAGGAGTATTTGATTTCATGATGGTATGAAAGTGATACACATTTAGTAAAAACTGTATTTCAGGTACCCATACAACCATTCTGTTTTTCATTTTCATTATACTATTCAATAAGTTATATAAGATATTCAAAACTTTATTATAAAATCAGCATTGTGTTACATGACTTTACACAACTGTAGGCTGTTGTTAAGTGTTCTGAGCACATTACCGTAGGACAGACTAAGCTATGGTGTGCAGTAGCTTAGATGTCTTAAATGCAATTTTGACTTTCAATATTTTCAGCTTATGATGGGTTTATCAGGTTGTAACCCCATCATAAATGCTGGGAGGTTGGGTAAATGGGAGTAGCTAATAGTATATACAGGTTTCCATCAGGGCAGTGATGAAAATGTTCTAAAATTAATTGCAGTGATGGTTGCACAACTGTGGGTATATTAAAAACCATTAAATGTACACTTTAGATAAGTGAGCTATATAGTATATTAATTATATCTTGATAAAGTCTTTACTAAACTAAAAGAGAGAAACTTGATCAGACCCAGATCTGGTTGGCACATATAGAGAGATTGCAAAATTATAAACCCTAAATTCAAGGGTCTTTCCAACATTAATAATCTGAGTAACTTTGGACTCAAGAATATGATCTTCATCAAAGGACTACAGAAAGTCAGAGGGTACTGCCAACTTTCTGGTTTTTTGTTTTGTTAATCATAAATAAATTTAAAATTATGAAAGCAATAATATTTATTTTTAATATTTTGAAGATAATAAAAAAGGACACACAAAAAAGAAAAAAACAGACCCAAAATATCCAGATAAACCACTAAAAATATTTGTTTATATCTTTAAACGTATACATGATACTTAGCTTTATTTTTAATATTCTTTTGTTTAAAAGAATTTAATTACTTCATCTTAGGATGCTCCAAATATATTTAACCAATCACTACTGATGGGTACTTAGACAATTTATAATTTTTCCCAATTATAATGTACACTGCAATGAACACCCTTAAAAACAAACCTTTGAGCATATCTCTGATTATTTCTTTCATCATCCCAAATCTGAACCCCCAAATCTAGTAGGGGTAAATGTCTGTTCATACTTTGACTTCGTAAGTCACAGGGAAAAATATGGCCCTTGGAAATCCCTGGTTTCTGTTCCTAGTCCAACCACTTAATTACCCTAAAAGGTAAACATATGGCCCCAAATAAATCCAATATGATTTAATTATCATGCTTAAAAGTTAATATTAACTGAAAGGCAATTCAAGGTGTTGATTTATAACCCCAAAAATTAGTAGAAGCCCCAAAAAATAGACCAGTGAATATCAATAACAACAACCAAAGCTCAAAGGGCCAAGGAAACTGCTGAAGATTGGCAGAACTGGGAAACTTGCAATAACTGGCAGAACTGGTACTCAAATTGAGGCTGTATGACTCCAAAGTCAATGGTTTTCCTATTGGACCTCACTGTTTCATGTAACAGACACTGTCATGGAATTTGCAATTGGAATTTTTGATGGCAGATGACATATGTGCACAAATAACTGTAATTTAGGCAAAGTAAGGTAAGTGCCATAAAAAATGGTTCAGACTTAGTATTTTCTTGGTAGAATTAGGAAATTCTTTATGGAGACAATAATACATGATGTGTGCTATTAAGGGTGAATTCATTAAATCATTTATTATATTAATATATAATATTTATTATATTAATATTAATATCAAATACTCAGATATTAATAAATATGAGTATTTGAAGTGAAGCAGACTCTACCAGCTAACTACCAAAATCCATGCTCTCCACTTCTTCCTGCACACACAACTAAATGTCATTTCACAAATTCCTTTAGAGTTAGATGTGGCTATTAACCTACATTTTAGCCAACAGAATTTGACTGAAAGTGATATGAACCACTTTCAGCTCTACTAATAAAAAGCTTCCACGTGGGTTCTTTCTACATTTTCCCTTATTTGGCTGGCTGGAATAGAGATGATGCCCAGGTGACTCTGGAAGCTATACATTGAAGATGGTAGTCAGCCTGGGTTCCTGAATGATGGTTTGGTTGAAAACTGCCCTGTTGAAAGCTGCCCTGTTCAGCTGTACATGTTGAAGAAACAAATTTACATTTGCTTGATCCATTAGATATTTTATGACCAATCCAATATTACAGTTGGCCTAACCAAATATAGGCAGGAAGTGGGACATGAAAAATAAATTTGTCATGCCCCCAAGGAACTTAAAATTGGAAGGGAAGGAAGTAAATCCATAGGAAAATAGGATACAGCATTGCATTGACAGGAGGAAGTTACGTATTTGAGAACCTAATCCCATCCTGATGATTCAAATGATGAAGCTTTTACAAAGAAATGATATCTAAGATAAGGTCTATATAGAAGACATATATTGAAGCATATATAGAAGTCCTCTAGGGAAAAAGAAGGGAGCATGGGAACATATTTCATGCATAGGGAAAATATGTGCAAGGTTTGAGGTATGTAAAAGAGCACTGATGCCTAGGATGTTTACAGGTAGAAAAAGCAGGGAGATTAATGAGAAAACTGATTAGAGTATCAGTGGCATATGCCAACTTGTTTTTTGTGGCCTTTGTGTTTTATTTTCCCAGGGTCCTTTCCCTGTTTTGTATCCAGAGTTGCCTCCCTAAATTTTCATTTCTTCCCGCTCACTCAGAAGTTGGGTAACCAGTTTGTCTTGATTTTCTCCAGGGACATTCCCAACTTAAAACTAAAGCATTAACTCCTACATCTCAGGAAATCCCAGAGTTCCAGGCAAACCAGACTGGTTGATCACTGTATGAGTCAGGAGTAGGTAACAGAAACAGCACAGCTAAGGATCATAGAGATTTGAGACAGAGTTCTCAATCTGCCACCTGACTAGTTGTGAAACCCTTTTTTAAGACCTGGTTTCTTCACCTGTAAAATGGTCATGACAATCTCTGACTTTTCTGTCTCTTAAAGCTACTATGAGACTATCAAGATGGAAAATCATTTTGTGACAACAAAGCATTATGTAGGCTGTTACACATTGTGGAAAAATATTAGAAGGACTGGGTTCAAAACTTATTCTTGTATGGTGGTTGGAATACTTAGATAAATACTTCTCCCAGCCCTTAATTTCTTTGTGTGCAAAACAAAGGGATTGGGGTAGGTGATCAGTAAGGCTCAGCTCCTTCTTTCTAAAATGTCAGTGATAACAGCACCACATCTCACAGATACTAGGTTTTCTCACTCATGTTCTGGCCTGTCTGCTATGGGAGAGAGAATTCAAGCAGCACAATAGCACAATCTCTGTATTATTTAGGGTTAACTAATGGTAGCTATTATTCCTGTTGTCCCAGGGTAGGAGTTAAGATTTGAATTTGGGTTTGACTGTTTGATGGCAAAGCCAGTGCTTTTTCCCTGCATCAAGTTGTCACATTTCATCCCCTTTTCCTGGAGTAAAGGCAAACAAAAGAAAAGCAGTGTGAACACATTCAGGAAAGTGATTGGCCTGCAAATCAGTCCCATGTGGGCCCAAGGCTCTGTTGTGTACTTACTTAAGTAAGCCATATAGCTTCTATCTTCTATTTCTCCAGATGAAAAGACTGTGGACAATAATCTCTATTTTATAGAGAGAGAGGAAAGAAATCGTTTATCTCTTTTTTAAAAATTGATTCAGATCACGTATAAGGGGACCAGACAAAAGCACATCTACTCTGGTGGAAATAGGAAAGGATGGCCTACATCTTTCCTGGGTTTCTTCCTTGCCCTGTACAAGAACTCTCCAGGGAGCACAGTATGAAAAATCATCTAGAGTGGACAACCTCACTTCAACCTCGCTGAGAAAATGGTGGCTCAGAGAGGTTAAGTTACTTACTCCTGACTCATTCCATGAGTTAATAGAAGACTTAGAGATAAAATATAAACTTAAGTCTATATTATTGCCACCACACTACCCTATGTCTAGTTGATCATGTCTCTTTTTCTCAGGTCAAATTACTCATTTTGAAGAATTTTTATTCTTATTTATTTATTTATTTATTTTTTAGATGGAGTCTCACTCTGTCACTCAGGCTGGAGGGCAGTGGCAATATCCTGGCTCACTGTAACCTCCTCCTCCCAGGTACAAATGATTCTTCTGCCTCACCCTTCTGAGTAGATGGGATTATAGGTGCCCAACACCATGCCTAATTTTTTTGTATTTGAGGTGGGGTTTCACTGTGTTGGGTAGGCTGGTCACAAACTCCTGACCTCAAGCAATCCACCCAGGTTGATCTTCCAAAGTGTTCAGATTACAGGTGTTAGCCACAGCAACCAGTTCATTCTGAAGGATTTCTAGAGTTCTTCATTTTGTTACATGCATGGCTATAAAGGGCTCCTCTCCATGTGTCTTCTCACCCCTCGTTCAATCTCTGGGAAGTCTCAGATTCTTCTGGGATTTTGGACATTCTATAAAATATTTGTATGCTTTTGAGCCATTTTTGTAGAGAGAAGGTTGTTAAATGAAGTAATGTGGGGTTTTTCTGCTGCTTTTTGTTTGGAGATAATTTGAAGTTCTCATGAATTTGGAAAAATAGTTCAGAGAGAGATCTTGTGTACTCTTCACCATGTTTCCCCCAAAGGCTGTGTCTTTTATTACTATAATACAATATTACACCAGGAAATTTACAGTGGTGCAATATTTGTGTATAGCTCTATATCATTTTGTTACCTGTAACCACCATCACAATCAAGATATATAATTATCCCATTACCAAAAATCTCCCATATGCCACCCCTTTATAGTCAATGATATGGTTTGGCTGTGTCCCCACTCAAATCTCATCTTGAACTGTAACTCCCACAATTTCCACATGTCATGGGAGAACCCAGTGGGGGTAATTGAATCATGGGGGTGATTCTCTCCTGTGTTGTTCTCCTGATAGTGAATCATGAGATCTGATGGTTTTAAAAAACAGGAGTCTTCCTGCACAAGCTCTCTCTTTGCCTGCCACCATCCATGGAAGATATGATTTGGTCCTCTTTACCTTCTGCCACGACTGTGAGACCTCCACAGCCATATAAGTCAATTAAATCTCTTTTTCTTATCAGTCTTAAGTATGTCTTTATCAGCAGCATAAAAACAGACTAATAGAGTCACTCATCTCCTTTTTCCTCAATATTACTATATCTATCTATCTATCTAGATAGATAGATAGATAGATAGATAGATAGATATATCCTATAAAACCTATCACAATCTACTGGTGTTGACATTTACCAATTTCAGTGAGGTATAGAAACCCTATCTCATTTTAAGGCCTTTTACCTTTACATATGTAATTGTGTTAAATATTTCTTCCACATATACCTAGAACCATGCCAGTGTTAAAATTTTTGCTTCAATATGAGGCATATTTAGAAAACACACACAAAAAAGAAGAGTCTATTGTATTTACCTATATTTTTATTCTTCTTATTGTTGTTTCTTCCTGATATACCAAGAGTCCTTTTAAAATTTTCTTTCTGTTTGAAGAACTTCCTTTATCCATTCTTTTAGAATAGGTATGCTGGCAACAAATACCTTTAGTTTTATTTTATCTAGAATGTCTTGATCTCTCCTTTATTGCTAATGGATATTTTTGCTCAATAAGAGTCTGGGTTGACAGTTCTTTTCTTTTAGCATTTCGAAAACATTGTGCGACATTACTCAGGCTTCAGTTGTTTCTGATGTGAAGTCTGCTGTATTTCATTTTTTCCTGTTGATAAGGTATCATTTTTGTCTACTGTTTTCAAGATTCTTTCTTTGTCTTTAATTTTCACATATTTGATTATAACATTTCTTGGCATGGATTTTCTGTTTGAGGTTCACCTGGTTTCATGAATTTGTAGGTTTGTTTTGTAAAATTTGGGATGATTTCATTCATTTTAAACATATATTTTCAGTCTCTCTCCTATCTTTCTGAAACTCCAATGGCATAAATGCTATAATCTTTTGTTAGTGTCCCATAGGTCCCTGAGGCTCTGTTCATTTTTCTTTTAAGTCTATTCTTTTCTTTTTTGTTTCCAATGGGTAACTTCCATTGTTCCATATTCACATTCATTTATTCTCTTCTCTGTCTTCTGTACTCAGCTATTGAGCCCATCCTTAAGTGGGTGGTGGAAGGTCACATTCCCCATGAAATCTGACACCATGAAGAGGAAGGAGGGAATTCATTACTACCCAGCAGAATTAAAGTCCTGTTTCTTACTTCTTTCTGACAACACCTATTAGGGTGTGGGGGGCGGCAAAGAAAAAAGTCTGTGCTACCCACCAGCCCTTTGTTGGTGAAAGTAGAAATGTGGATGTAGGGTTTTTTTCCCCCCCTTTGTGCTTGGCTAGAGTAGGTGATCACTGTCTCACAATAATCTATCATGCTAGCCTGTCCCTTTTCTGGTCCTTTATTTAGTATGAAAATATTTTGGGGAGCATCTTTTATTTGTCTGTACCTGTGGCATTTTCAGGTTGCCAGCTTCTCTAGCAACTATTTTGTCATACGTGTAGCAAAAAGGAAACCCACAGAACTCACATGATACCATTTCTTAGGTCCTGATGTAACATGGTAAAAAGCCCCCATAAACCTGCATACCTCAACCATACCTCGGCTTTCTGTTGAAACTGCTCTCTATAACCCAAAAGTGACAGGCAAGCAGTCCAAATCCAGGCCATCTTGGCCCGTTCGACTTGTAATAAGTAATTAAGGACTGTAATTTCTACCCTACCCAGACAATGTGTAAACAAATGCTTACCTTGACTTTTGTGAACCACTTAAGTAACAATCAGAATGTCAAAAGTCCCCTGGCCCTCAGAATGTCCAGAGCTCCTCACCCTCATCTTCACCCAGGAATCCACTGGAATGTCCGGAGTCCCTCACCCTTATCTCCACCCAGGAGGTGATTTACAGAATCCACTAGCCCTCGGAATGTCTGGAGCCCCTTACCCCCCACCCCCGCTCCTCACCCTCACTTCTGAGGTGGTTTTACGGGTATGAAAGGTCCTGACACCCTCCTTTCGGGGCCACGGGTTGGAGACACACAAGTCCTCCATGGCTACCGGCAATAAAGACCCTGCAATTTGTCATACTTTTGTCTTGGTGTTGACTTTCTGTGCTCACTCCATTATAACACTGAGGAACCGAAATAGTCTTGCCTCTTCTCTCCACCTTTCAGAGATTTCCATATTTGTCTCATAAATGCTGTGTATAGTTTTAGCTGCACTCTAGAAATAGAGAGAAGTGTGTCTAATCCATCACGTCCCAGAACCATATACAAAATTTAAATGAAACAACCACAAAGATCATTTTATAGCTCCTAAAGTAACAATTTCTTTTCAATGCCAATTTTTAATGCTGTCCAAATTGCACTAAAACTGATCCAGTGGCAGACCAATGGCAGCATTTTAAATTGGTACATTTTTAGAGAACATATATAACAAGACTTTATAGACATTTACCCTATAGTCTATCTCTTAGAAGCTGCTTGTAAAAAATAATTTAACAAACCTAAAACTTATCTGGTATTTATTATTTATTATACTTTAGAAAAATATGGGAAATCCAAATGCCCAGAAATAGAAATATGATACAGGAAATTATAAATTAAAAAAGTAAAAATAATTATTATTTAAATATGGTATGATTAACACTTAGAGAAAAATATTTCAAAAATTTTTGATATAATGTTAAATGAAAATATCAGCATACAAATGAGTATATACATTTAATTGCTTCAGGGTTAAAAGGTATATAAGAAAAAAAAGGAAAATGTAAAATTAAAAATAATCATTAGGTTTAGTGGTAGAAATTGAATTAATTAATTAATTATAACTAAATATTTATTGAATACCTGTTATGTACCAGGCACAGTTCTAGATGCTAGAAGTATAGAAGTGTACACAAATGACAAAAATCCTGACACCTATAGTGCTTACTTTGCAATTGAGGGGGGGACAGAAAATAAAATAATATATTGTAATTTGTTGGATGGTAATTAGTGCAATATAAAAAATAAGACAGAAAAAGAGAATAGGTATGTGTGGAACAGGGGATAAAATTTAATTTTAAACATATGACTTTTTTAGCTGTGAGAAAACAATTCAAGTATGACTGTGTTCTACAAAATATTTATAAATTTATAATTTATCAAATGAAATATTAATTTTTTAACAATAGAGTAAAACCCCCATTATTTCAGAAAAGGTATAATTAATTTCAAAATTTTAAAATTTTAACAGGAGCAAGTCTAAACATTACTACATTAAGACTTATAGAAACTGTGAATCTATTGCTGTGTGTGCATACCTCGATAACTGCATTACATTCAAAGAATGTTAAAATTATGTTTACCTGCTATTTTATAAGCCTATATCTTTATCATTTAATTTTGCAACCAAATGTTTGAGAGAGCTGTCTATATTTATTGTGACCATTTCTTCATACATTCTTCATCCCCCAATTTATTCCTTCATCTGCACACCCTGGCTTGAACTCCTGCCACCAACCAGATCACTAAAAGTGCACTCACCAAAGCTTCTAATGACCTTTAGGTCATTACATGCTTTAATTATCTTTGACCTAAATAGTAGTTGGCAATGTTAGTCACTCCATCCTCTTAAAAAAGCCTTCCCTTTTTGGTTTCCGGACACTACATTTTCTTGTTTGTCTGTTTGTTTCCTATCTCTGTGGCCAGTTCCCCTCATCCCCCTTTGTGAGCCTCTTATCTTCTATCTAGCCTTTAAACGTAGGGATTTTTCAGAACCTTATCCTAATCTCTCCTCACATTGCCTCCCTGAGAATCACATCTTCTACCATTCTGGTTATCACCTGTAGACTGATGATACCTTAATCTGTACTTCCAGATTCCTCTCTTGAGTCTCTTACCAATATACTGTACTGCCTACCTGACATCTCTGCTTGGATGTTTCCAGGCACTTCTAGCTTAATGTTTCTCAGGCCAAACTCATCATCTCCCTTATTAAGGCAAATCTTCCTAAACTGTCTCTCCTCTTATGGTCCCTATCTTCAGTAAATGACATCATCCCTTCTGTTGCTCATGCCAGAAAATCTGGGAATCATCCAGGACTCCTCCCTCTCTACATCTAGTCAATCACAAAGTTAAATTGATTCAATCTTCTGTTAATCTTCAAAACCATCCACTTCCTTTATGACTAGTTACCACCCAATCCATCATTAGCTGTAGCCTAAGGTATACTGCAAAAACATCCAAATAATTTTCCTCCTCTCCAAAATATTTCCCATTCAGCAGCAAGATTCATCTTTCCAAACTGCCTATCTGATCATGTCTTGCCCCATTTAATCCTTTTAATTTATTTCCATTATCATTAGAATCAAGTCCAATTCTTTAGCTTGATTTATAAAGCTCACCTCAATCACTTCTCCAATCACTTTCACCTCAGAAATTAGTGCTTCAACAATGTTGGCCTTTTCTCATCAAAGATAAAATGTCCTCTCTCATTTTTTGGCCTTTAAACACATTCTGTTTTAGCTCTCAGCATAAACAATACTTCCTAAGGAAGGTATCTTATCCTTGGTGTATATGAATTTCTCATTATAACAGTTATCATAATTTACTAGAGTTACATATTTAATGTTTAGTATAGTAGACTGTAAGCTATGAGAACATTAAATATATCTCTCTTGTCACCGTTACGTTTTAATGCTTTGTGCAGTTCCTGGTTCATTTTAACTACTCAGTAGGCATTTATTGATAAGGAGAAGGAAGGGAGAAAGGGAGGAGGGAGAAAAAAGGGAAGAAATAATAATCAGTCTTGGGTGAATTACAGGAAAAGGAAAAAACAGGAAATTGTTTAAATAATAACACACTTAAGACTTTAAAAATATTAACACATTCATTTCACATTCATTTCTTGTAACAATGCTGGGAGGAAGTATTATTGTGCACTTTTTACAGTAAAAAACAGGCTCAGGAAGGAGGTAGCTCATGTTATTTCTTCCGTCCAGAATCCCATTTCCTTAATTTTATCTACTTTCCATTCCTTGAGATATAGCTGAAATATCACCTGCTCCTTAGAGTGTCTCCTTTTCTCCTCATGGCCTTAATAGTATAATTTTCTTCCTCTTCTCTAATCCCACTGCATAATTTATAAGCTAATGATTCTTAGCACAGTATTCTCTCTATCCCAATACCTAGAACAGTGCATAGCACATGATGGTGCTGAATAAAGTCCTATGAAGTAAAAAAAAATATATATATCTAAACATCTCGCTTGAGGAAAGGAAAACTCTGAAGCAACATAAGCAGCTTTGTATCTAAGTTCTGGGGATGGTAAGGTAAAAAATAGTAGATATTACATATACAAACAATGAGATATTACACATACAAACAATGTAATATGTTACGGTATCTTATGCCTAAGTGGCTTAATAAACTACAACAAACTCAATTCTGAAACTTTAGGCTCTTTTAGACCACTAGAGGAGTCCAACGACTGGATAATGGCTGCCACTGAGTGCCTGTCAACATGCATAAGAGCACCAACTTAATTCTAAAGCATCATAATCCAAATGCAAGGAGGCATTAATATTTCAAAATCTTGTCAAGAGCCATAACAGAGAAGACATAACATAGTTCATGAGAAAAAGAGAAGCAGTGAAATAATTAAGACTTATGCATCTTCAAAAGCACAAAAAAAAGGACTCCAAAACTTAACACTTGGGAAAAACGGATGGTGATTATTGTTGCTGTATAAGATCTCAACACAGAATATGGAAAAAGATATACAATGTCATTTCTAAGGCCATCATGAGCAGACCAACAGTCATGTCCCTTTACTTGTAAGGTTTAAAGTACTCATCTATACATATGCCTATTAACAAAGAAACAATTTCTATTATTATCTACTTGGGCCAGAATCAGAGATTCAAAGCAAATGCCTATCCCTTACCCAGAAAGACCGAGAGAAGGAGCAGCAGATTCGTTGATATGATACAGGAAAGCAAAAAAAAAAAAAAAATGCCCAAGGAGATATTTTTACCTTTAATAAATGGTTTTCATTATTGTCATCAAATGCCTACACTTTTATAAACCTTACCTTCTCAGCCCAACATTTATAGAAAATTGCCAAGTATCATTTGGAGATAAAAGCACAATTCAATATTTATGAACTGCTTGTTTTCTATAAATACAGACATTCAGAGGCTATCTTCTCACTAGTCATTAATATTTGAACAGAGATCAAACTAGAACAATATTAACAATTCCTTGCATTTGTACAGGATTTTATATCATACTATTAATAATAGATGCCATTTATTGAGCACTTAGTAAGTGTCACGCACTTTACATGTAAATTCTTATAACAGATTCAGTTCATTTTAATGGGTATTTACTTAATACCTACTGTGTGATAGATGAATAGGTTAATAATACTAGGCTTTTGTCTTTGAAAGCTCTCATTTTGTCACAATCAATGTTTGTTGAATGAATAAATGAATGAATGAATTGGCTGAAAAGGTGTTACGGGGTAACATAAATAACACTGGGTATTCCCTTACTCTTCATGGTCTTCATAAAGTACTTAACTTTTCCTAACCTCAATTTTTTTTATCAATTTAATTTATTGTAATGTAGAGATATTTTAAATTTCCTTTGCAAAATTGTGGAAATGGTAACAACAAATATAAAGCATTTGACACAGATGGGTTTTTAGTAATGGAGTAGTTTTATTACTAGTATTATTAATGTGAATATTACAATCATTACTTCAGTAATTAACCAGTCCGATCCAACTCCCCTTTTCCTCACTATAGCAATGGTACAAATAGAACTTTAAAATCCAAAAAAACTATGCAAAGCAAGAGAAAGCTACTGAACTGTAGTCCCTAATGCCTTCCTAGGTTACTGCACGTAATCTGTGCTTATGCTAGGAAAAAAAAAAAGAACCAATTTTAATTATGTTTCCAAAGATCCCATGTTAAAAGCCAAACAGGACAGGAAACTTACCAAATAACAGACTGCCTTTTCCCATAATTCAATGCGGGTCATTCAAGCACAGGACCACATTTCCAACATTCTCAAGAACAGTACCCAAACAATGGCCATACGGAAACTCATCTTCATTCTTCTCCAGTGACAGAAAGTCTGACCCCCAGCCGTAGAGAAGATAAATTTGATCTCTGGGTCAAATTTTCTTTTAAAAAATTATTTTGAATTTTCTTTGGGTACACTAGTAGGTGTACATATTTATGGGAACTGGGTCAATTTTTCTAACCAGGAAGGGGTTCTACTCTGTAGATCACTTACCATTTTGGTCTACTGGTAGATTTCACCATAGGGGCCATCCCATCCCTGTAGAGACTCTTGGTTTTACTGAAGTTAACAATGTTGAAAATGACCCTCTGAAAAAGAAAAGAGTGAGAAATTCATCTTAAGACTATGCTATGTAAATGCTACTTCCTGATAATTAAGACAGGAAATAATAAGCAGGGTTAAAGGAAGCCACATGGACTAGTAGCCAACTGTATAGTGAGAATAAATAATGTTTATGAGAATGTAATGTGTTTGCTATGCATAGCAGTTAAGCATTAGCTCTAGAACCTGGAAACTTGAGCTTTAGTACCAACTCTACTACTTTTGGATTGTGTAACCTTGCCAAGCTACTGAACATCTTTTCAGTGTCCTAATCTGAAAAAAGAAAATAATAATAGTACCTATTTCACAGGGCTCTGACGAGAATTAAATTAATATACGTACAGTATTTGGAACCATACTTGGTACATAATGAATGCCATATAAGTTTTAGTTATTATTAATTGTACACTTTCTCTTGGCTGATGTAGAATTTACATAGAAATAAATAATATTATCATTAAGGTAAGAGTAGTATATTTAAAGTTCAAAAACACTAAAAATAGTAACTAAGAACAAAATTACAATGAAAAAAATTCTACAACTACTTGAAACCCCTTTGACTAGCACTGGAGGATATATATCCTCCTTCGTACCCTCTTTGCTATTTTCTACTAGGGGTCGGGGTGCCAGGCTCAACTCTAATCTCAGCATACGTTTATAGTGCCATAGGTACTTGGGTAAATCTCTCCCCACTCTGGGTCTTATCTTTAAAATGAGTGATTATGGCATTCTAGATGCCTTTCCCAGAGGATAGTATAGTTAACATCCGATCTTTGTTTTAGCAAACAACTTTGTCATAAGAAAGGAGGGAAGATTATGAAAGAGAAGAAAAGTGTGATTAAAAGACACTTTAAACCACTGAAATAGTTCAAAGTGGAGAAGATGAGAGCTAGAGGTAGAGCAGTTGGTATAGCTGGAGAGAAGAAGAGATTTCAAGAGGTTACCACAGGTTAGCCTTTCTACCCAGGGACAGAAAAAGACAAAAGCATTGAAATTCACATATTATTTTATTCAACAAATATTTATTGTGTGAGGTATTATACAGTATCAAATGCCAGTAATTTTATATAATACTTTTTCCAATATCAGAAATATTCTCCTACAACCATAAAAAATAAAAATTTACATCTTCATTTAATAAATGTAGAAACTATGGCTCAAAGAGGTTACCTAACTTGATTGAAGTCATGCTAGTAGATGACAGATTTGATATCTGAATCAGAGGATAAACAGATAAAATGTACATGATTTTTACTCTTAAGTTAATCACTAGGATTCCAAAATTCCATAACCCTAAACAAGTTTATTTACCAAAGGCAAAAAATAAATTTAATGGTAATTATTCAAGTATTTAAAATTTTATTTTGTTAAAAAGAGAAGATCAAAACTATTTCCTCTAGCCTCACGTTTGCGACTATACTAAAATGCTTTGTCTCATGAAATAAGCTTTTAGGGATAACTTGTGTTTTCCTTTCTCCTCAGAGACCCTGCCATTTACCCTATCTCTAGGCATTTTGGTTTCAGATGTTCCTTTTATCATTAAGTCATCAAGAATGTCCAAGGCTGTTCCATTATTAATAACCTAGACCTGCCTTTTGTCAATTAAATTACTTCTCTCGGGGTCTTGGCTAGTATCTGATTAAAGAAAATCAATATTAAAGGGACAAATGGCCTTTGAACCTTAAAGAGCATAATCCCCCCTTTTTCTTCTGAGATTCCAGTTGTCAGATCCACTTCCAGTGAACCTGGAAGCCGTAGTGCACTTTCAGGATCTGGATCATTGATTAATATAGAGAGTAAGATAATAAAGAAATGATGTAAATATGTGAGGCTAGAATAAAGAAATGAGAAAGAAAGAGAAACATCTACTGATCATTAACATCTTACTTTGTGCCTAGAAAATTTCCCAGATATTTTAAATATCCTATGTTATTTGTCTACTCCATTTATAAACAAAAGTTGCTTATTTTAGCCTGATTTTAGATGTGAGGAAATTGGCATTTAAGCAAAGTGGCTTGCCCCCCAAAATCCCCAAACTATTGGTAGAAGTAGGACTTAAACTTAGGTGTTTTATCCATAAAATTATACCTTCTCTATAATATTACATGGAAAAAGTAATGTCATTTCTTACCATTCCCTGTTCAAGCATGTTTTATGTTTTCCAGCCATTTAGCAGCATTGCTTGTGGTGGAGAGAATCAAAAGTATATGGTAGCAGGAAGTGCAGGAAAGCTTGAATTTCCATATTTTAAACTTAATCATTAGTTTTTAATCAAAATGAATAACAAGATGTGGCATTTATAAGATAATGGCAACCACAACAATAATAATAATAATAATTTCTGAGCACAAGCTATGTACCAAATTCTGAGTTAAGCATTTCATTCACATTATAACCATGTTTTATATATTAGAAAAGCCTAGTTGTAAGTTAGAATCACTTGTATAGCTTTTAAAGTGGCAGATGCTTGGGCCCCACTCTAGAGATTCTGATATTTGATGCATTATCTCATTTGTTTTGAGGACAATGAACTTTTTGAAACAGGAACTATGTGTCACCTCTTATTTACAGATGAGGGAGTGACATTGCAATTAACCAAACTAAAATCATATAACTATTAAGTAGCATTTAAACCAAGTCTGTTGACTTAAAATAATAAGATTAGAGACTTTTTAGCCAGATACACTTGGGATTGAATTCCAGTTCCCTACACTTTCTGTGAGTTTAGGAAAGATAATTATTCCTTTTTTCTCTGGACATTGATTGTTTACCTCCAAAACTGAGTTGACAACAGTATCCTACCACAGTTGTTGAAAGAATCTGTAAGATTATGGAAGTAAATCACCTAGTATATTGTATCTAGATCTAAACAAGTGTTCAATATTCATTGAGCCTTTCCCCTTCTCATCAGTAAAGTCAGATATTTTGGTACATTACGATGTCTATCTTCCTTCCTTCCTTCCTTCCTTCTTTCCTTCCTTCCTTCCTTTCCTTCCTTCATCCCTTCCTCCCTCCCTCTCTCTTCCTTTCTTGTTTTTCTTTAGATTTAAATTTTTAACCCTAGTTTCTTGTTTCAGTAATATAATGCTCTGCAAATAGTGACAATAGTATACTGTTAGTCTAAGAGTAGGTATAACCTTCAAGACAGTCACATGTGAGGAATGGAGTACTACCCATCCTGACCAAGGGTTTCATGGTACTACTAAAAATGTGCAAGCTTCATTCCAGATATAGGTCAAAGAGTGGTCCAATGTGAGTAATGATATTGTGAAGAGCCTCCATGCAGTCCTAAACAGTGGCTTTAATTTTCTGTCTTGTCATATATGCAATACTTTTGTCCAATCATAACTACACTTCCCATTTAATGCTGTTCATGTTAGTTTCAGAGACTATTCTAATGGGATTACCACAAGCTAAAAAACTTAGGCTCAGCAATGAAAACCACTAAGAAAATGAAGAGCCAGCCTCCAGAATGGGAGAGAATATTTGTAGACTATCCATCCTACAAGGGATTAATAAACAGAATATATAAGGAACACAAACAACTCAACAGCAAAAAAAAATAATAAATTTTTTAAAATGGGAAAAATACCTGAATAAACATTTCTCAAAAGAAGACATACAAAGAGACAATAGGTATATGAAAAAATTGTCAACATCATTAATCACCAAAAAATGTAAATCAAAACCACAATGAGATATCATCTCAGCCCAAATAAAATGGCTATAATCAACAAGATAAAAAATAAAATACGTTGGTGAAGATGTATAAAAAAAAGAACACTCATATATTGTTGGTGAGGATGTAAAGTAGTACAGCTGTTATGAAGTACAGTACAGAAGTTATTCAAAAAATTAAAAAGAGAACTGTCATGGGATCCAGCAATCCCACCACTGAGCATTATATCCAAAGGAAAGAAAATCAGTACATTAAAGAGATATCTGCACTCCCATGCTTACTGTAGCATCATTCACAGCAGTCAAGATATAGAATCAACCTAAGTGTGGATGAGTAGATAAATGGATACAAAATGGAATATTATTTTAAAAAATACATAAATAATGGAATGTAATTCAAAAAAGGATTAAATCTTGTCATTTGCAGCCATGTGAATGGAACTGATGGTCATAACATTAAGTGAAACAATCTGATCATAGAAAGACAAACATTGCCTGTTTTCACTCACATGTGGGAGCTAAAAAACTGGATTTCATAGAGGTAGAGAATAGAATGGTGATTAACAGAGGCTGGCAAAGAAGTTGGAGGATTAAGAGAAGTTAATTAATGGGTACAAAAATACATATGGATAGAAGGAATAAGTTTTACTATTTAATAGTACAGTAGGAAAACTATAGTTATCAATTTATTATATATTTAAAAATAGCTGAATAGTATTGCAATTTTCCCAACACAGAGAACATATAAATGTTTGAGAGAGATGGCAAGATGGCTGACTAGACTCAAACAAGTGGAATGGCTCCCATGGAAGGAATGAGATGACTGGCATGTTTTAAACAGATCTTCAGAGGAAAGGCATTGAGAATGGATGGAGGAAAGACACAAAAGCTGTGCTGAATGGGGAAAGAGCTGGGAACCATGAGTAGGTTAGCACACACCAGAACTCATTTTTTAATCACAACAGCTCTGGGGGAATGGGTGAGTTAACTGGCAAGGAGTAACTCACTCTCACCACCAAACTCTGGAACCCTGGCAGGAGGAGAATGCTCGACCACCATGGACACTTAAGGTGGCAGGAAGAGCTGCTTAGAGAAGTGGTAGAAGTAGCCAGCTGGCTGATGTGGAGCTCAGAGGGTTTGGTGCAGGAGCATCTGTAGTGGAGCATAGCCAGGGACTGCCATCCCTCTAGGCTTGAGTTGGTTCCATACAAGACTTTATCCCTATTGGAACTGTTGGACCTGACCTTTGCAGGCCAGTCTTTCATATCAGATGGGGCTGGTCAAAACTGACCACCCTTTTGTCTGCTGGCCATTCCTGGGTCCCCAGCCTAGCCATGCCTGCTTACAGGACAGTCTTGGGTTCCCTGGGGCCCCAAATCATAGCTGCTGTGTGGGCAGACCATGCCTGACTGGTAAAGAGCTCCAGTGAGGCAGCCCCATAGCCATGAACCAGATACATACTCCGCCATACTGCAGCTTCCCCTTGGCCCATGGCAACTCCCACATCACTTTGCTGGTGTGTGTCTGCATGAGTGGGTTTTGTTTGCCCTTCCACAGGCAAAAGTGCAGTCTGCTCCCTCTTGCCCTGATGCAAGCCCCACCCCTACCAGTGCCCCACTTTTGCACTAACACTGCTCAGAGCACAGTGAATCCTCTCACACCATGAGCAATCACTCTTGCTTCAGGGGCACATAGAAGACCCAGACCTGCACCAACCAGAATCTCATCCCCATGTCAACACCACCTCCAATGCAACCATGTACAGTCTACAGTAGGGGCCTTCCCTCCCCACAAGCTACATTGTTTTGTCACTGTGGTGAATGCCTACAGGGAGGCAGGCACCCCTGCATCTGCCAGCACTCTTCTACAGCTGCTGCACCTCAGTGCCCCCAGCATAGTGAACTTCAAACCTTGAGCAGTTAGAGAACAAAGTTGGGGTCCAATACAAGTCTCCCAGAGTTAGAGCACACAGTTCAGGAGCTGGGAGCTGAGTGTTGGCTCTCTAAAACCTACCAGAAACTAAAGCAGTTGGCTGAATCCACCTTATACCACAAGCCCTCAAGGTCATCAAAAAGGATACAAGAAAAAGAAATCCAAAAGTCAACAACCTCAAAGACTGCAGGCAGATAAGCCCACAAAGATGAGAAAGAATCAGTAGAATAATTCTGAAAACCCAAAAAGCCAGTGTGTCTTCTTTCCTCCAAATGACTGCATCACCTCTCCAGCAAGCATTGAAAATCAAACTGAGATGGCTGAAATGACAGAAATAGAATTGAAAATATGGATAGAAATGAAGATCATCGAGCTACAGGAGTACACTGAAACCCAACACAAGGAAAACAAAAAACACAATAAAATAATGCAGGAGCTGACAGAAAAAATAACCAGTCCAGAAAACAACATGACTGACCTGACAGAGCAGAAGAACACACTGCAAGAATTTCATAATGCAATTGCAAGTATTAATAGCAGAATAGACCAAGACAAGGAAGGAATATCAGAGCTTGAAGACTGGCTTTCTGGAATAGGACAGACAGACATGAATAGAGAAAAAAGAATGAAAATGAATAAACAAAACCTCCAAGAAACATGGAATTATGTAAAGACACCAAATCTACAACTGACTGGTTTTCTCTGAAAAAGACAGGGAGAATGGAACCAACTTGGAAAAATTATTTTAGGATATCATCAATGAGAACTTCCTAAACTTATCTAAAGAGACCAACATTCAAATTCAGGAAATGCAGAGAACTTCAGTAAGATACTTCACAAGAAGATCATCCCAAGACACATAATCATCAGATTCTCCAAGGATAAAATGAAAGAAACAGTGTTAAAGGCAACTAGAGAGAAAGATCAGGTCACCTACAAATAGGATCCCATCAGACTAACAGTGGAACGCTCAGCTGAAATACTACAAGACAAAAGAGACTGAGGGCCAATATTAAACATTCTTAAATAAAAGAAATTTCAAACCAGAATCTCATATCTGGCAAAAGTCAGCTTATAAGTGAAAAAGAAATAAGATCCTTTCCAAACAAACAAATGCTGAGGGAAATTTGGTGCTACCAGTCCTTCCTGACAAGAGCTCCCGAAAGAAGCACCAAATATTGAAAGGAAAAACTGTTACCAGACAGTACAAAAACACACGGAAGTATATAGGCCAGTGACACTATCAAGCAACCACATAAAGTCCTCAAAATAACCAGCTAACATAATGATGGCAGGATCAAATCCACACATATCAATACTAACTTTAAATGTAAATGGGCTAAAAGCCCCAATTAAAAGACACAGAGTGGTAAGCTGGATAAAGAACCAAGACCTTAATGGTATGCTGTCTCCAAGAGAACCATCTTACTAGCAATTAAAAAAAAAATGGGAAAGAATCTATCAAGCAAACAAAAAACAGAAGAAAGCAGGGGTTGCAATCCTAGTTTCTGAAAAAACAGACTTTAAACCAACAAAAGCCAAAATGACAAAGAAGGGCATTACATAATGGTAAAGGGTTCTATTCAACGAGAAGATCTAACTCCTAAATACATATGCACCCAACACAGGAGCATCCATATTCATAAAGCAATTTCTTAGAGGCCTTCAAACAGACTTACTCTCCCACAATATAATAGTGAGAGACTTTAACACCCCACTGACAATATTAGACAGATCATCTAGACAGCAAATTAACAAAGATATTCAGGACCAAAACTCAGCACTGAATCAAATGGACCTGATAGATACCTAAAGAACTCTCCACCCCAAAACAATTCAATATACATTCTTCTCATTGCCACATAGCACATACTCTAAAATTGATAACAAAATTGGAAGTAAAATGCTCCTCAGTGAATACAAAATAACTGAAATCATAACAGTCTCAAAGACTACAGTGCAATCAAATTTGAAATCAAGACTAAGAAATTCAATCAAAACCATACAATTACATGGAAATTGGATAATCTTCTCTTGAATGATTTTTGAGTAAATATCAAAATTCAGACAAAAAAAACCAAGAAGTTATTTTAAACTAATAAGAATGAAGATATAACTTAGCAGAATCTTTGGGACACAGCTAAGGCAGTGTTAAGAGACAAATTTACAGCACTAAATGCCCACATCAAAAAGTTAGAAAGATCTCAAGTCAACAAGCTAGTTTCTCTTTGAAACTAAGGAGAATGAAGATATAATTTAGTAGAATCTTTGGGACACAGCTAAGGCAGTGTTAAGAGAGAAATTTATAGGACTAAATGCACACATCGAAAAGTTAGAAAAATCTCAAGTTAACCAGCTAATATCACAACTGAAAGAAACAGAAAACTAGTAGCAAACAAATCTGAAAGCTAGCAGAAGATAAGAAATAACCAAAATCAGAGCTGAACTGAAGGAGACTGGGACACAAAACCCAAAAAGATCAATGAATCCAGGAGCCACTTTAAAAAAAACAACATAAAATATACTGCAAGCTAGACTAAAAAAAAAAAAAAAAAAGAAAATTGAAATAAATATAATCAAAAACAATGAGGAGTATATTACCACTGACCCCATAGAAATACAAACAACCATCAAAGAATATTATGAATACCCCTATGCATATAAGCTAGAAAATGTAGAGGAAATGGATAAATTCCCAGACACATATACCCTCCCAAGGCTGAACCAGGAAGAAATTAAATCCCTAAATAGACCAATAACGAGTTCTGAAATTGAGGCAGTAATAAATAGCCTACCAACCAAAAAAAGCCCAGGACCAGATGGAGTCACAGCTGAATTCTAAGAAGAAATGTTACCATTCCTACTAACACTATTCCAACAACTGAGGAGGAGAGAATCCTCCCTAACTCATTCTATGAGGCTAGCATCATCCTCATACCAAAACCTGGCAGAGATTTTTAAAAAATGAAAGAAAAGAAAAGAAAAAGAAAGAAAACATCAGCGTAATATCCTTGATGAACACTGATGCAAAAATCCTCAGCAAAATACTGGCAAAAAGAATCCAGGAGCATATCAGAAAGCTTATCCACCACAATCAAGTAGGGCTTATCCCTGAGATGCAAGGTTGGTTCAACATATATAAATCAATAAATGTGATTCATCACATAAATGGGACTAATATAAAAACCACATGATTATTTCAATAGATGCAGAAAAGGTTTTTGATAAAATTAAATTTTACTTCATGTTAAAAAATTCTCAATAAACTAGGCTTTGAAGGAATATACCTCAAAACAGTAAGAATCATCTATGACAAACCCACAGCCAACATAAATACTGAATGAGCAAAAGTTGGAAGCATTCCCTTTGAAAATGGGTAGAAGACAAGAATACCCTGTCTTACCAATCTTATTCAACAAAGTATTGTAAAACCTGGCCAGGGCAATCAGGGAAGAGAAAGAAATAAAGGGAATCCAAATAGAAGGAGACAGATTCCACCTATCCCTGTTTCCAGATGGCACAATCCTATGTATAGAAAACCCCGTCATCTCAGCCCAAAAGTTCTTAAGCTAATAAACAACTCCAGTAAAGTCTTAGGATGCAAAATCAAAATGTAAAAATCATTAGCATTCCTATACCACAAAATGGTCAATCCAAAAGCCAAATCAGGAATGTAATTCCATTCACAATTGCTACAAAAGGAATAAAATACCTAGGAATGCTCTAACAAGAGAGGTGAAAGATTCCTACAAGAACTACAAACCACTGCTCAAAGAAATGAGAAATGACACAAACAAATGGAAAAACATTTCATGCTCATGGATAGAAAGAGTCAATATTGTTAAAATGGCCATACTGCCTAAATCAACTTATATGTTTAATGCTATTCCTATTAAACTACCATTGAGATTCTTCACAGAACTAGAAAAAATCAATTTAAAATTCAAATGGAACCAAAAAAAGGCCCAAATAGCCAAGACAATCCTAAGTAAAATGAACACAGCTGGAGGAATCACACTACCTGACTTCAAACAATACTACATGACTACAGTAATCAAAATAGCATGATATTGGTACAAAACCAGAAATATAGACCAATGGAACAGAATAGAGAACCCAGAAATAAGGCTGCACACCTACGACTACCTGATCTTCAACAGACCTGACAAAAATAAGCAATGCGGAAAGGATTTTCTATTCAATAAATGGTGCTGGAACAACTGGTCAGCCATATGCAGAAGATTGAAATTAGACCCCTTCCTTACACCATATACAAAAATTAACTCAAGATGGATTAAAGACTTAAATATAAAACTGAAAACTATAAAAACCCTGAAAGACGACCTAGGCAATACCATTCAGGACATAGGCACAGGCAAATATTTCATGACAAAGATGTCAAAAGCAACTACAACAAAAGCAAAAGTGGATAAATGGCATCTAATTAAACTAAAGAGCTTCTGCACAGCAAAAGAAACTTTCAATAAACAGACAGCCTATCCAATGGGAGAATAATTTTGCAAACTATACATCTGACAATGGTCTAACATCTAGCATCTATAAGCAACATAAATAATTTTAAAAGAAAACAAACAACCCCAGTAAAAACTGTGCAAAAGACATGAACAGATACTTCTCAAAAGAAGATATACATGTGGACAAAAATCATGGAAAAAAGCTCAGCATCACTAATCATTAGAAAAATGCAAGCCAAAACCACAACGAGATACCATGTCACATCAGTCAGAATGGCTATCATTAAAATGACAAAAAAATAGACAATGGCAAAGTTGTGGAAAAAAAGAAATATGAGTATACACTGTTGGTGAGAGTATAAATTAGTTCAACCATTTTGGAAGACTGTGGCGATTGCTCAAAGACTTAAAAACAGAAATGTCATTTGACCCAGCAATTCCATCATTGGGTATATATTCAAAGGAATATAAATCATTCTGTTATAAAGACATATGCATGCATATGTTCATTGCAGCACTGTTCAAAAAGCAGAGACATGGATTCAGCTGAAATGTCCATCAATGATAGGCTGGATAAAGAAAATTTCATACATATACACCATGGAATACTATGCAGCTGTAAAAAGGGACATGAATGGAGCTGTAGACCATTATCCTTAGCAAACTAAAGCAGGAACACAATACCAAATATTGCATGTTCTCACTTATAAGTAGGAGCTAAATGATAACACATGGACACAGAGGGGTACAACCCACTGGGGCCTATGGGAGGGTAAAAAGTGGGAGGAGGGAGATCAGGAAAAATAAGTAATGGGTACTAGGCTTCATACCAGGGTGACAAAATAATCTGTACAGCAAACCTTCATGACACAAGTTTACCTATGTAATAAAATTGCACATGTACCCCTAAACTTAAAAGTTAAAAATATGGCAGGGAGCAGTGGCTCACTCCTGTAATCTCAGCACTTTGGAAGGCCGAGGTGGGTGGAACATGAGGTCAAGAGATTCAGACCATCCTGTCCAACATGGTGAAATCCTTTCTCTACTAAAAATACAAAAACTATCTGGGCATGGTGGCATGTGCCTGTAGTCCCAGTTACTCAAGAGGCTGAAGTGAGCGAATCACTTGATTCCAGGAGGTGGAGGCTGCAGTGAGACAAGATCGCACCACTGCACTCAAACCTGGCAACAGAGTGAGACTATCTCAAAAAAAAAAAAAAAAAAAAAAAAAAAAGGTTAAAAAAACCCCACAAAATTATAACAAATTTTTTTAAAAAAGATAAATGTTTGAAGTAATGGATATCCTAATTACCCTGATTAAATCATTATACATCTATACATATATCAAAACATCACATATACACCCCAATAATGTACAATTATAGAAATTATAAGTTACATAAAATTCAAAAAGGCATTTAGTGATACAAAGTCAATACTTAAAAACCAATTGTATATCTATATACTAGCAGTAAGCAATTAGAAAATAAAATTTTATTGTGATACCAATTATGATAGTATCAAATATCAGATACTTATAAATAAATGTACAAATAAATGTACTTATAAATAAAAAGTACAAGACTTAAAAATGCAAAACTATAAAACATAGTTGAAACAAATCAGAATGTTAAGTGGAAATCTATCATAGCCATAGTTTGAAGATTCATTATTAAAATCTGTGTAATTCACTAAAATCCCATTGGAGGTATCTATGTCCATGTTTATGTGTGTTTATGCATGTAAAAGTTGATAATTAGAACATTTATATAGTAGTGTAGAAGGACAACAAAAAGCAGCAACAGACTTTCAGATAACAAGACTTACTGTAATATTATAGTAATTAAAACAATTTAGTTTACATTGCTATGGATCTGTATAGCTAAACCAATGGATCACAGCAAAGAGTCTGGGAATAGACTCAATACATGCCAAGAACAGTATTGTAGATCAGATAAAAATTTGAACTATCAAGGAATGGTCCTGGTTCAATGGGCCACCCATATGGAACAAACAAAGTTGGATCTCTATCTCACACCAAATACAGAAAAAACCCTAAATAGATTAAAAATAAAATGCACAAAGAAAACACAGCAGATTAGTTTATGAACCCAGAGTATGTATGGTTTTTTTTTTTTTACACAAAGCACCGAAGCATAAACTATGAAGAAAAAGATAGACGTAGTTGCATATCTCACAAAAAGAATACTACACAAAAGATGCCATAGAAAAATGAAAATGAAAGCCGATGATTAAAAAATATATAGTGTAACCTTCACAATGGGTTAATATGCAAATTTATAAAGAAATTCTATAGATGAAAATATAAAAGACCAACAATATAATAGAATATAGGCCAAGTGTATAATCAGACAAGATATAGAAGAAAGAATGTAAAGGTTTGTAAATACATGAATAGATGATTACTCCACTAGCAGTTGAGAAAATATAAATTAAGAAAATAATATAATTTCCTATCTATCATGACAGCAAAAAAGGTAAATCTAATATCAAGTATTAGCAAATCTAATATCGAGTATTGGTAATTATGAAAGATCAATGATTTTGAACATTGCTGGTAAGCATGTAAAATAGAAGAGCCTCTTTGGAGGGAAACTTGACAATAAAGATGTGAATAACCTATAATCTAGCAATTCCACTTCTATGTGTTCTCCTTAAACAAATTTTGTACATTGTATAAGGAGATTTATACAGAGTTATTCGCTGTACCACTATTCATTTGTAATAGTAAAACAAAAAATAACTGAAACCACGTAATTTTTTAAAAAGACAAATTATTATTCATTAGTGCAAAATACTGTTTAGCATTTAAAATGAATGCATTAAGGTGACATTTATCAACATAGAGAAACTTCCAAAAACTATGTTTCAGGAAAATGGCAAGCATGTTAACACAAGCAATAGTATGTTTGAAATATAATACAAGTATACTAAAAATACAAAATTATACATGGTAATAATTTCAGAAATGCAATAACTTCTGAGAGAAAGAAAGAAGGAGAGAAGAAGTTAACTATATCCATAATGATTTATTTATCAAAATCAATAAAAGCAAGCAGGATCTGAAAGATGATAAAATGTTAATATCTGCTTCATTTTGCTGTTTTTATATTTTATGTATATATGAAATTTCCCTAATTTAAAATTTAAAAATTTAAATAACTTTAATTCATTAGGAACTTTAGCATAACTATGAAGTAGCAGCATAATGCATTTTTTTCCAAATGATTAGCAAGTTGTTCCAATATCATTTATTGAACAAGTCACACCTTTCTAATTTTAAATGCTACCATTTCCCTATAATAATTTTTTTATGCTTGGGTTTATCTCTGGACTTCAATTTCTGTTCCACTGATCTGTATGTTTATCCTAATGATAACCTTTCATAATCTTGATAACTGTAATTTCATGTTTCAATTTATATTAGGGCAAATCTCTAATAAATGTTTTCCTTTTAAGGTTTATTTGGTTTCATTCATACCCGGTGACTTTTTCTTATCTTTTATGGTTATTTTCTTTCATAATTTTGTTTCTTACTATGTTTTAAATTATGTTTTAAAATTTTTTATTATAATAAATATTTCCTTAAAATATTTTCATGTTTTTCCTACTTTACTTAGTAATTTGCATATCATTTATCATAATTTTATATTACAAATGGTTATATTTAAACTTCAAAATGACTATGATTCTGTAACTTAGGCAATGAGTAGTTTTTATTATGAATGATGTCAGTAACTCCTGTGAGACTAACACTTGGCACTAACCAATTCAGATAATACAGAAGGTTTATAACACAGTGGGGGAAAGCTGTTTGGAGTATGTCTAATAATATATTCTAGTCATGTGGCACCATGTACAAAAGTTAGTGTGAATTGGGCAGAACTACACAGGAATTTAGGATGAATTTGCCTTGTTGTCATGACATATCAAAGGTTACATAGAAAATAGGATATGGGGCTGAGTTGGGGACAAAATCTAGATCTCTATTTGTTTAGCCAATCGGCTCCTTTTCTTCAGAGCCATATTCCCAGTTTTTATATCGCCTAGTGGGAGTGCAACCTGATTCCCAGCATTGTGGATAGAAATACTGGAGTTTCTCACTATGTGATTTAACATCTTTGAGCTTGTTTTTGAAGGAAGGAAAATCATACCCATCTGGTAGCATTGTCTTTTATTATTCCCTGAACACATTGTCTTGATAATTAAACATAATTAAACATAATTGCCAAGAAATGTGTTCAGGGAACAATAAGAGACAACATATATGCATGTCATGTACCTAATATGTACATAACTTTATACATATATATTGCATACAATGCATATATATGTGACACATACATGTATGGCATCATGTACATATATATGAATATGTACATGTGTGTATAGACACATATGTATACATATATGTGCATATGTCAGGATATAGAGAGATAGATCATATGTATGATTAAGTTAAGTCTCCTGCCCATAAAGAACCAACAAGTTGCCACCTAAAGTCTTCAAAAATTGCTGGACAATCCTGGGCCTCATATATCAAAGGCATGGAATCTAGATAATCACTATGTGAAAATGAATCCTTATCTATTATAAGTTGATGTTGAAGAGTCACAGGGAACCAACAAAGTTTGTTAATTAGCTGCACCTGTGTCTTGTTAACTGGAAATTGTCAATCTTCACACAGATACTGTAATCTGACAGAGATGGTTAAAAAAAATATATGGCTTGCAGATTGCACATTAGAAGATTCTTCTCCCTCACTGAAAACTTGTGAGAAGGCAGCCAAAAGAGGTAAAGGGGGAATGGAGCAAAATATTCTCATCAAGGGAAGTTTAGCATATCAAACAAGGGCATTTGCAACATGACAGAGGAAAAAGATCTTTCAGGGAGACTCTTTTTTTCTCCCTACTCAAAGTAAATATCCACCAACCTACAGAAAAAAAAAAAAAAAAAAAAAAAGCCTCTCTATTCCTTAATCTGACAGCATTTCCTACAAAGAATTTTGTTCTAAATTTTTGCATTCATTCCAAACATATTCCTTTAATCATACTTTTAATATTTATTAAAAAATCAGTTATGGGCTCCTACTCTGCTATGTGCTGCAATTATATAAATTAATAAGATTGGGCCTTTTGCCCTTAAGTGAGGAAAATAAACATGTAAAACACACACACACACACACACACACACACACACACACACACACACCACACACACACGCTAAGGTAGAGTCTGTAGCCAGCCTGTGGGAAGGAAAGGTGAATTTTTACTGAGGAATAAGGACTGGCCATGCAGGAGAGAACACATGGAAGGCATTTCAGTGAAAGGGAGTAACAGGAACAAAGGCTAAGGGGTAACTCTGGGGCTGGGTAGGGTGAGAGATGAGATTGTCATTAAGACATAGGAGCCATGTTAAGGAGTTTTAACTTTCATTGAAAGCAATATGAAGGGCTTACTGAAGGGTTTTAATTGTAGGAGTAAAAGGTACAGATCTATGTTTTAGAAAGAGCAACTAAGGCTGCACTGAATGAATGTTCCAGGATTTATACTGGTCTCTGCAGTCAGATGAATAGCTAAATGCCCTACTCTGAGGAAACGTATACTCTTATGGAGAAAACAAGCAAGTAAATAAGTTATTGCAAATCCAGTGTCATCAATGCAAAAATAGAAAAGTACGTCAAGAACTCTTGGGGCTTTGGGTATAGTTCACAGAGAGTGATCATATCTGCCTGAATGGGAAGATCATACTTTCTTTTGAGCCACTTTCCAAAAGATGATGTGCAGTTCAGAGTCAAGTCACTTTGAAATTAGTGCCATAGTGCATTTCCCCTCCTACTTGTGGCTATGAATGGTTTGTAAGATGGCTGAGATCAGGACCAAATCCTTCACTTCTTTTGTAACTTCAAAGTAGGTACTGACAAGGCTGATGAAAGAGTGTATGTATTAGTCCACTTTCACACTGCTAATAAACACATACACAAGGCTAGGTAATTTATAAAGAAAAAGAGTTTTAATGGACTCACAGTTCCACATGGCTGGGGAGGCCTCATAATCATGGTGGAAGGCAAAAGGCACATCTTACATAGCAGCAGGCAAGAAAGAATGGGAGCCAAGCAGAAGGGGAAACCCCTTATGAAACCATAAGATCTCATGAGACTTATTTGCTATCACAAGAACAATATGGGGAAACCACCCCAATGATTCAATTATCTCCCACCAGGTCCCTCCCACAACACATGGGAATTGTGGGAGCTACAATTCAAGATGAGACTTGGGTGGGGACACTGCCAGACCATATCAGTATATATTAAATAAAATCTTATTTAATGGGTTTTCTTTGTACCTATTATTTATTAAACAGGTTCTCCTTCCTGGGTGATGGGAAAGTCAAGGATAATAAATAGAAAACCAGCTAAGTGGATGGTTTCAATCCTAGGCCAACCTATATTGCACCCAGTGAATGAATTTCCACCTATACTCACTTCATGTTTCCCCTGCACGGAGGTGCTATAGACCTAATAATAAAGATGAAATAACAGGTATATATATCTGTTTTTTTTTTAATGGGCTACTCATCAGGCACAGGAGAATAAGCCACAGGTTTTCTCAGTGCTTCTAAAATTCTCAAACAGGAATACATAGGTTTCTAAACTTAGGGAAAACTAAAATCCCTCCCTTTTTTAAAAATAAAAAAAACACAAAAATACAAGATCTCACTCTATTGCATAGTCTAGAGTGCAATGGTGTGATCATAGTTCATACAGCTTTGGACTCCTGGGTTCAAGTGATCCTCCTGCCTCAGACTCCCAAATAACTGGAATTATAAGCACAAGCCACAGTACTTTGCCTTCCTTTTAAACATTTCTTCAGTACCTCCCTTAAGGGGGTCCTTCTACCTGCTGCATGATCTAACAGTGCTACCCACTTCTGGTTTCTATTAGGCATATACTTATATTGCCTTTTGTTATCATTTTATAATAAAATGAGGAAAGATTTGAGTCCTGGATTACCTTGCTCAATGTTGGCACAGACTTATCTTGATGAGACATTTAATGATAGTCTGTTTTCTTACAAATGCATACAAATCGCATGTGCTAGACTGAAAATTGTTCAGAATTATTCTGCATACTCTGTATCCATATTCTTTGTACTATAATTTTGCTGATCCTGTCATCAAAAGGTGACCCCTTTGAATTTGGGCTGCTCTTGTGATCGGCTTTGCCCAATAAAAACTGGTGAAATGATGGTATACTAGCTTTAAGTCAAGACCTCAAGAAGCCTTTGTAGTTGCATATTCTCTTTGAAAATTTTACTATCAACATTTGATCAAATCTAGGATAAGGTGACAGTAGAATGAGACCACATTGACTAGAGCCCAGTTATTCCAACCAAAGCCATCTTAGACCAACATATAGACAGTTGACTTCCAAATAAATGAGAGAACTCAGACAAGATTAGCAGATTAATCCACAGCTGATCACTAATACAGAAAAACCATCCAGTTGGCCCATGGATATATGAGCATTAATAAATGTTTACTGTCTTTAGCCACTGGTTTTTGGTGTGCTTTGCTATTGAAAGAAATCAAAATATTTTATCCTAAAATATATTTCTTTCACATATTTTGAGATGGCGTCTCAGAGAGGCAGCAAATAGAAATAACCCCATCAAGTTGTGTTTTGTGTGAGAAATCTGTCTGTAGAGAATCAGAATTAATACAACCAGATCTTCCCTTGCCCAGATCCAGAAAAGATTAACTGAGAATTTGACACCTTTAAAAGTTCTGATAAAAAAATTTACCGTCTATTCTCTCTGAGGGCTACTACCTGTGAGGTTTCATTTACATAAAAGACCATCTTGTTAGTTCAACCCCCTCTTCCTTCCCTCCCATATCCTGTCTTGCCACTATGACCTGATTTACCACCATAACCTGTTTTGGCCATGCTCTGAGCCCCCATTCATCCTATAACCTCAAGGTGGTATGTAAGGTTCTGCACCCCATTAGGGGTTAGGGTAATCATTCTTTGACTTTTCTCTATGCATGTGTTAATACATTTATATTCCTTTTCTCTGATTAATCTGCCTTTCGTGGGTTGATTTTTCAAAGAAGCTTCAGAGAGTGAAGGGGAAGTTTTCCTTTAACCCCTGCAATGTTGGCACTGTGAGCAGAATATCAAAACTCCACTCCTCTTGAATCTGCAGTTGAGGGAATCCAGGACCTGATAAACTGATAAAAGAATAAGAATTTCTTAACAGCCAGGCTCCTAACCTCTCTCTGTGCAATCTGGTCAAGCAGGTGGTAAAAGTCACTGTCTCTTTTTCCTATGCAAAATTTTGGTTAATGGGAGAAAAGGATTTATGTAACTAGTCTTGGGGATAGTGACTCTGGTGTACTTTTTGGTGCATTCTGGCATTAATATTCATATTGTTTGGTCTCTTTTCTCCTAGAAATCGTTTTTCCTTGTCTTTGCTTTTCTGTGTTGTTCTGTCATGAAAAGGGGTAGTGGGTGAGATTCCCTCTCATCTTGTTTTATGTCCTTGATATAACATCACAAATAAAAGAACTAGAGGAGCAAGACCAAACAAATTCAAAAGCTAGCAGAAGACAAGAAATAACTAAGATCAGAGCAGAGCTGAAGGAGACAGAGATGCAAAAAGCCCCTCAAAAAAATCGATAAATCCAGGAGCTGATTTTTTGAAAAGATCAACAAAATAAATAGACCTTTAGCCAGATTAATAAAAAAGAAAAGAGAGAAGAATCAAATAGATACAATAAAAAATGATAAATGGGATATCACCACCAATTCCACAGAAATACAAACTACCATCAGAAATTACTACAAACATCTCTGTGCAAAGAAACAAGTAAATCTGGATGAAATGGATAAATTCATGGACACTTACACTCTCCAAAGACTAAACCAGGAAGATGTTGAATCTGTGAATAGACCAATAACAAGGTCTGAAGTTGAGGTAGCAATTAATAGCCTACCAACCAAAAAAAGTCCAAGACCAGATGAGTTCGCAGCTGAATTCTACCAGAGGTACAAAGTGGAGCTGGTACCAGTCCTTCTGAAACTATTCCAAACAATACAAAAAGAGGAAATTCTCCCTAACTCATTTTATGAGACCAACATCATTCTGATACCAAAACCTGGCAGAGACACAACTAAAAAAGAAAATTTCAGGCCAATATCCCTGATGAACATTGATGCAAAAATCAATAAAATACTGGCAAACCGAATACAACAGCACATCAAAAAGCTTACCCATCACGATCAAGGTGGCTTCATACCTGGGACACAAGGCTGGTTTAACATACGCAAATCTATAAATGTAATCCATTATGTAACCAGAACCAAGACAAAAACCACATATTATCTCAATAGATGCAGAGAAGGCCTTCGACAAAATTCAACAGAATCTTTATGCTAAAAACTCTCAATAAACTAGGTATCAATGGAACATATCACAAAATCATAAGAGCTATTTATGACAAACCCACAGCCAATATCACACTGAATGGCAAAAACTGGAAACATTCCCTTTGAAAACTGGCATAAGACAAGGAAGCCTTCTCTCACCACTCCTATTCAACATAGTATTGGAAGTTCCGGCCAGAGAAATCAGGCAAGAAGAAGAAATAAGGCATGTTCAATTAGGAAAAGAGGAAGTCAAATTGTCTCTATTCGTAGATGACAGGATTGTATATTTAGAAGATCCCATTGTCTCAGCCCCAAATCTCCTAAAACTGATAAGCAACTTCAGCAAAGTCTCAGGAGGCAAAATCAATGTGCATAAATCACAAACCTTCCCGTACACCAATAACAGACAAACAGAGAGGCAAATCATGACTGAACTAACATTCACAATTGCTACAAAGAGAATAAAATACCTAGGAATACAACTAACAACAACTAACAAGGGATGTGAAGGACCTCTTCAAGGGGAACTACAAACCACTGCTCAAGGAAATAAGAGAGGACACAAAGAGATGGAAAAATATTCCATACTCATGGATAAAAAGACTCAATATTGTTAAAATGGCCCTACGGCCCAAAATAATTTATAGATTCAATGCTATCCCCATCAAGGTACCATTGATCTTCACAGAACTGGAAAAAAACACTTTAAACTTCATATGGAACCAAAAAGGAGACTGCATAGCCAAGATAATCCTAAGCAAAAAAACAAAGCTGGAAGCATCAAGCTACCTGACTTCAAACTATACTACAACTCTATAGTAATCAAAACAGCATGGTACTGGTACCAAAACAGATATACAGACCAATGGAACAGAAGATAGACCTCGGAAGTAATGCCACACATCTTCAACTATCTGATGTTTGACAAACCTGACAAAAAGTAGCAATGGGGAACAGATTCCCTAATCTATAAATAGTGTTGTGAAAACTGGCTAGCCATATGCAGAAAGCTGAAACTGGACCTCTTCCCTAAACCTTATACAAAAATTAACTCCAAATGGATTAAAGGTTTAAACATAAGCCCTAACACCATAAAAACTGTTGAAGAAATCCTAGGCAATGCCATTCGGGACATAGGAATAAGCAAGGACTTCATGACTAAACTACCAAAAGCAATGGCAACCAAAGCCAAAATAGACAAATGGGATCTAATTAAACTTAAGAACTTCTGCACAGCAAAAGAAACTATCATTCAAATGAATTGGCAATGAACAGAACGGGAGAAAAATTTTGCAATCTATCCATCTGATGAAGGGCTAATATCCAGAATCTACAAAGAACTTAAACAAATTTACAAGAAAAAAACAACCCCATCAAAAAGTGGGTGAAGGATATGAATGGACACTTTTCAAAAGAAGACATTTATGCAGCCAACAAACATATGAAAGAAAGCTCATCATCACTGGTCATTGGAGAAATGCAAATCAAAACCTCATTGAGACACCATCTCACACCAGTTAGAATGGTGATTATTAAAAAATCTGGAGACAACACATGCTGTAGAGGATGTGGAGAAATAGTAATTTTTTTACACTGTTAGTGGGAGTGTAATTTAGTTCAACTATTGTGGAAGACAGTGTGGTGATTCCTCAAGGATCTGGAACTAGAAATACTATTTGAACAGGCAATCCCATTACTGGGTATATACTCAAAGGATTATGAACCATTATAAAGACACATGCACACATATGTTCATAGCAGCACTGTTCACAATAGCAAAGACTTGGAACCAACCCAAATGTCCATCACTGATAGACTGGATAAAGAAAATGTGGCATATATACACCATGGAATACTATGTAGCCATAAAAAAGGATAAGTTTATGTCCTTTGCAGGGATATAGATAAAGCTGGAAACCATCATTCTCTGCAAACTGACACAAGAACAGAAAATTTGCTTATTTTTCAAAGAAATTTATAATATAGATCCTGACAAGTACTCTTAAATGTATGTTTCTGAAAATTTTAGAAATGATACTTGGATTAGGTATCAAAAATTGGATTAGGTAAAAAAAAGTAGGTTAAAAAAACCAAAATTGGATTAGGTAAAAAAAAAAAAAATCCAGGACTCTAATTAAAAATCAAATATATTCACAAGTACTGCTAACTCAATATCAACCAGAACAAGAGTTAATTCATGGGACTAAACTGATAAAGGATTCAAATAATTTTTCTAACTTTTTAATTTAAAACATTATGGATTCCTTTTATGTTTTGTTTTGCAGCATTAAGAAAACTTTTTTCGAACGTTTTAGTGCTTGCAACAATTTGGTAAAGTATATATTTGTAAACAAAATTAAAACATTTATCTTTCTCACATAATTTCTCCAGAATTTAAAAATTATTTTTGAATATTCTTAATTAATGACAGCATAGTTATTTACATTAGTTCAATAAGAATCTGTTTTCTTTTGTCCAGGACATAATTAATGACACTAGTTATTTTACCAAGACTTTGACTGGAAGGATATATTTTCAGACATGACTAAACTACCCTGAGAAGTTAATATTAACTTCACAGAGCTAATAGAAAGACATTGAAAAAGCCTGTGGTAAATAAAATATATCACTTTCTGACATACCCATGCACCTCAAGATTTTAAGACCTAAGTTAACCAGTTTGTATAGGTATTACAAGCACAGTGTGATGACAAATCTTTGGTTTGATTTCTTAGCTGCAAAGAAAGTCTAATCTGAGATTCCTTATTAAAAAGTTCCAACAAAGTAAACTTTTAAAAAGCCTGTATTGCCAGTCACTATTGTTACGACACTTTATACAAATAGTCATGCCAAGAGTAATGAGACTAAAACATACTTTTAATTTTGTAACTAAATTAGTCCTATTATGATTTATTCTTAGTAAAAACGGGAAATAGAGAAAAAATGTTTTTTAAAAATCCTATAGTATACCTGTTATTAGATTCTAGCCGTGTCCATAGTTTTTGAGTTTTTATTGTTTTCCTATAATTTAGACTGTATTTGAAATTCTTTATTGACTATAAGTCTCCAAACAAATTTTTTCAAATCATTCTCTCATTTTTCTCACTTAAAATTACCAAAAATTAAAATTACTTTTCTTAAATCCCTATAAACTAAAGTAAAACAACTTATTATACACTTTGGGGAAAATCACCACAATAACATATATTACCAGTCATTATGCCTGCTGATGTATAAGCTACTCAGAAAGCTCACTTGAATATCTTGATCAAACTATAACCCAGAAAAATCTATTAGACTGCCACTGCAATCTGAAGATATTTCAAAGTTAAATCTGGTCTGTAGACTACTCCAGATATTAACCTTTGCTTTCTTTTGTTTCTATAGATATGCATATACCAGGGCCTGCAGTGGTGTGGGGGGACTAGGGGAAGGATAGCAGAGGGTGGGGGTGGGCATAGGGAAGGGACAGCATTAGGAGAAATACCTAATGTAGATGATGGGGAGATAGATGCAGGAAACCACCATGGCACATGTATACATATGTAACAAACCTGCATGTTCTGCACACCTACCCCAGAACTTAAAGTATAATAAATAAAAAAGAGACCTTTCTTATCTTTATTTCACCTAGAATTAAAAAAAGAAATGCCTCTTACTATAGGTGTTCTCCTACTATACAGATGTATTCACATATATATCATATATATAATGTACATTATATAGATAGATAGTAGGAACTAGTCATAATATATATGACTAGCTTATCTACGGTATCACCTCCTAGAAGAAGCTGCAACTATTTAACCAAACTAATCTGTTATCAGGACTAAGAGACTGATTTTAAAAGCCATAAGAAAATATATTTAAATTTACTCTTTTTTGCTTATTCCAATTTCTTTTCTCCTACTCCTTTGCCCATCTGTACCTGAAAATCTCTAACCCAAAACTCTCCAGAGCTATCAATTTGAGTTTTTATATGTGAAACTTTTCAAAGTTTCAAAGTAGAGACTCAAGGATATCAAAATATTTTATCCCAAAATATATTTATTTGACATATTTCGAGATGGCTGTTCAGAGAGCCAATAGAAATGACCCTATAAAGCTGTATTTTGTATAGGAAATTAGTGTCTGTAAAGAATCTGGAATCTGCATTTATAAAGACTGGCCTTCCCTTATCCAGATCTAGGAAAGATTAACTGAGAGTCTGACACCTTTAAAGGTCTGATAGAAACATGTATCATCTATTCTCTCTGAGGGCTACTACCTGTGAAGTTTCATTTACATAAAAGACATCTTTGCTAGTGAAGCCTCCTTTTCTTTCCCTTCCTTAACCTGTCTTGCCACCATGACCTGATTTGCCACCATGACCTGATTTACCATCATAACCTGTTTTGGTCATGCACTGTGCCCCCGTTCTTCCTATGATCTCAAGGTGGCATATAAGCCTCTGTACCCCATTGGAGGTTCGGATAATTATTCTGTGATTTTTCCCCATGTGCACATTAATACATTTGTCTGTCTTTTATCAGTCTGCCTTTTGAGTTGATTTTTCAGCTAAACTTCAGGGGTCAAAGAGTTTTCCCTTGGTCCCTTCATTATTTAGCAATAGCCAAAAGATATACTATTTAATGTTTCAGTAATCCAACTACACAGGGAAAAAGACTAAAAGAAAGAAAAACTGAAAAGTGAAAGGAAATAAGAGAAATAAAAGGTAAAGAGTTATTTCCTTCCCTTTGTAGTTTATAGTCCCAATATACTGAATATTCAGTATTAAACTGAATTTGATTTCCTTCGCTGTCTTCATAATAATTTAACATAAGCCTATCCTTGCTCACATATTAAAAGATAGCTATTTTTAACATACCATTTGATTTTGATCATACCAACATATATTTTTTGATCAATTGTCATCCTTTAAGTTTGAATCTCCAAATTTGTTAATGAGAAAAAGAGCAGTTCCTGTCCTTGAGAATTTTTCAGTTTGGCTGGGTTCATGGGGTGTGACATGATATGCTACAAATCAGTGTCTGTTTCTTTTCTTATTTGTCAAATGAAGAATTTGGACAAACAAAGTCTTAGGAGGCAGAAACCTGAGTTCAAAACTTGCCTCCACCATTCACTATATTTGCAAACTTCAATATGTTATTTCACCTTAGTTGATCCATCCATAAAATCAAAATAACAATACTTTACTGGTTGAAAGCTAGATAGCTAAAGCAAATATTCTTCTTAAATTTCATTCAGCTCTAAAATATATGCTTCTTTCATTATATGTAGAAGTGGGAAAATTAAAGATCACAGACAGCAAGTAATTTTCCTAAGGTCAAATAAGTTGGTGGCATATCTGAATAAAAAAAGATGGGTTTCCCAGCCTAACTATCCTCCCACTTCAACTTGCCCCATAGATAGACATTTTCCCATATTTCTTTCTCTGTTTATTTCCAAAATCCACTGAACGGTGTTCAATAAAGCTAACACTACTTTTTAGTACAAGTCAATCTTTTTCTAACTGGTTTTTCATTCTATTGTGTTCTAAGTACTTATTATATCCCAGGAACTTTACCTAAAAAATCTCATTTAGCAATCATAACAACATTGCAAGGAAAGTATTAATATTTCCATTTTACAGATGAGGAAACTGAAGCTCTCACAGAAATTAACCATGAGAAGTCGCCCAAGGGCACAATACTGACAATGTGGTAGAACCAACATTCACAGTCAGGTTTATTTGACTCTAAAGATGTAGCTTTCTGTAACAAACAATTCTATGTCCTTTTTTTTTTTTTTCCATTTTGAACATTATTTCCTGCACAGCTGTATGGTATGGTATTGCTTTCTAGCACAGAGATCAAGCCATTAGGTACTGTCGGACCAGGTGCTTGAAGCTATTTGCCTGCAGGAGGTAAACCAATGAAATTCTTTCATCAAGTTTTCCTGAAGCTAATGGCAAATATTTATGAGCTATTGATAAAATCGAGGTCTAGATTCAGTCTCAGTCAATATTAAGGCTATAACCAGGCCCATATTGAGTTTTTATGCTGGTATCAGGGATAGAGCCAAGATAAGGGCTCACTCTGGAGCTAGGCTGCAGTCCTTCTTCAGTCCATCTTAAGAAGGAAACAGTCACTCCACAATCAGAGGACAATAAAAATAAATAAATACATAAATAAGTAAATTTTTTTCAATGAAAACTTCAAAATATTTATAATTTGCAACATCAAATAAGCATATTTAAGAAAGCTGATGTAACATTATCCTAATTGTATTTACACCATTATCCTGCTAGGTTTAGCTGAGACATTTTTCATTACTAATGCAATGCTTAAGTTGAAATTTTATAAATGTCAAATTATTAGAATCCACATTCATGAAGGTTCACCTTATAGCAGTTTTCCAAAGTTGAGAATTGGGATAGATCAATTTTAAATGGAAAAAGTGAGAGTATCTTGTGGATTACAAATAGCAGATAAAATATTTTCTTATTAAAGGCTGCTCTCTCCAATGAATTTTGGAGAACACTAAGATCTCCCGTTTGTTTAAAGATAATCACGTTTTTCTCAGAGTAGTTCACTAGGGCTTTACCTTGGGCATGAATTTTTCATGACTGATTGATTGAAAAGACAATGTCAACAGAGAATAATATAAGCATAGGGACCTGTCTTACAAGGTAGAGTTAAATTACTCCAAGGGTTAGAATGACAACCAGGTGCTGCCTTCAACTCAGCAAGTACATTAACAATTACAAATCTGTTGAAAATGAGAAAAATCAATTAGAAAAAGGTTGACTTGTAATAAAAAGTAGTGTTTGCTTTATTGAACACCATTCAGTGGATTTTGGAAACAAACAGAGAAAGCAATATGGGAAAATGCCAGTCTTTGGGCAGGGTATGGGGCAAGTTGGAGCGGGAGGACAGTTGAGCTGGGAAAAAGAAGACCCATCTTTTTTTTTTTTTTTTTTTTTTTTTTTTCCAGCTGTGCCACCAAACTTATTTGACCTTAGGAAAATTACTTATTGTCTCTGATCTTCATTTTTTCCACTTCTAAAATGAAGATAAATGACTAATTCCCAACCTACTAAAACCATCTTTGCAAAAATTATGTCACTGAGGAAACTATGGTAATGGGAGAGATCTGATCTAACCAACTCCTATCTTGCCTTTAGCCTTTAAGCTGCCCTTAATTATTCCTGGGCTTAAGCCAAACTAACCTTGGGGGATATTTAGTTAAGTTTACAGTTTAAATGATAATAGCCCATACCCCTAGAACTCAACTTGTAAAGCCAATAAGAGACTACCAGGCTAGGAGGATAAAGGAGCCTGAATTCTCCTAAGGCATAAATATAATTGATTTTCGACCATAATTCCGGAGGTCACAAGATACTCCTGCAGGTAACATTACTATTGTAGAACCTAAGATTGGCCTTTTGAGATATCTTTTCAGGTTTTTTTTTTTTTTTTTTTTTTTTTTTTTTTTTTTTTTTTTTTTTTTTGCTTGCATGTCTGACACAAATGGCTCCAACTGAGCCTGCCAAGAACGACTGTGGCCCCACCCAGAATAGATTCAGCCCGCAGAAGGACCATTTCCCACACCCCTATGATTGTACCTCCAACCAATCAGCAGCAAGAACCAGTTGCCTAGCCACCCTCACCACTTACCCTAAACTACCTTTGAAAAACCCCAGTCCTCATATTCTCTGAGAGATTGATTTGAGTATTAACTCCATCTCCTACATGGTGTGGCCATTCTTGTGTTAATTAAACTCTTTCTTTACTGCAATGCGATGGTTTCTGTGAATCGATTTTGTTTGTGCAGCAAGAAAAAATGAGCCCATCACTCACTGCCTAAAGAGGGTAGTGAGTGAATGTCAGTCATGGGACTACAGTCAAATACAAGAGAATTTTAGAGAACAAGAACTTCAGAGAATGGGTCCCACTAGAAACAAACCAGAGAACTGAGAGCCAGGAGCTGACCAGACAAAAGTCTTTAGGAAGAAGGAAAAGAGAGAATTCAAAAATGTTCAACTCCAAATGTCATGTTCAAGGGCCAGAGGTAAATATTAAGGTCCAGAGCAATGAATTAAGGAGTTTAGACAAAGTAACACAGTCATTCAGGTCAAGGTGAAAAAGGAAGCTCTAGATTCTACAGATACCTGGCCGATTAATTAATTTATTTTTTTAATTGTTTATTGAACTCTGCTTATATGATCAAAACTGTTTTATGTGCCGAGGTTACACAGATCAGACATACATATTTCCTGTTTTCACGTACTTTATATTTTAGTGGGGGAGATAAACAACAAACAAGTAAATAAATAGATCTATAATTCAATGTCAGATAGCCATAATTACAATGAAGAAAAAGAAAAGAATAAAAGATAAGAGAACAGAATGGGAATTGGGCTATAGTTTGTTTGGCTTTAAGTTATTTTATATATATATATATATATATATATATATTATATATATATATATATAAAATATATATATATATATATATATTATATATAATTTGTTGAACATTAAGTTCCAGAGAAATAATTAGGCACTTTTACATTGCACATTATTTCTAAACCTTAAAAAAAGTATTACAGGTAAACATTATTTTTCATTTTACAGATTTGGAAACTAATAAGAGAAAGGATCCTAAAAGACCTAGCAACTTATTGTTTTGGCCACCTTCAAAGGTGAGATGGGCTCTCTCACACAAAATTTGATTTGGATATTGAGAATGATGATGCCACATATGCAAAAAGAGTATGAAAAAAAGTTTATTACTCACATAATGAGACTTTCTGGCAAGAGTAGAAGAGTCTTTCAAACTGGTCTGACAATGACTTGAGAAAGCATGAGAGAGGCTGGGTTTATAGTAGTTAGGACATGGAGCCATCATGAGGATTCCCATGTGTACACACCAAGACTTGTGTGGTTTGAACATTCTTCCAGTGCTAAAGGAAGAAGCAATCTGCTTTCCTATCAGTTTGCTCAAACATGCAGAAGGAGAAGGAAGGATGGGGCTTAAAAGGTGTTAGCAGTCAAATGTCAAAAATGGAGTCAGACTCTTGACTCAATTTTCCAGTGATAATACAGCTGTATGTGGCAATATGACACTATGATTTATAATAAATGCATATTTGGTCTTGTCCTCAGTTTCCTGGCATATACTTGCCAAAACCCTTGGATTCTTCAAAGTTGATAAAGTCATCACAATGGCCAATAATGAAGCTGAAACATCAAAAAAAATCTTAAAAGGACAGGATTCAAAAATCTAGATTGCTGAACAAATGGAGGTGCTGGGAGGGTTGCTTGCCCAGAAAGCATGGAAGCCCCAGACCCCTCCTCGATATCTTGCCCCATAAATCTGTTCATCTGGCAGATAAATATAAGTAGAGTGTTTTCCAGAGTTCTGTGAGCTGCTTTAGCAAATTAATGCAACCTGAAGAAGGGGTCATGGAAACTGCGAATTTCCAAGCACTTGGTTAGAAGTATAGATGGCATCCTACTACTTGTGATTGGTATTTGAACTGGGAGGCAAGCTTGAGAAACAGAACACTCAACCCCTGACATCTGACACTATCTCCAGGTAGATACAGTGAGAACTGAATGAAGTCATGGGCTACTCAGCTGATGTCCATTGGAGAATTGCTTGGTGTGTGTGAGAAAATCCCCATAAATATTTTCCTTACCAGAGGTGTTCTGTGTTGTATTAAAAGTTACAGAAGGAAGATCCACTTTTATTTTTTTGTATGTCTTACAGGAAGAATGAAATGCAGGTCTGCTTTTGTGTTGCTCTAAAGTCCATGCTTTTTCGTTTTACACTGATAACTCAAAGAGATTTTGTCATTTCTCTTCAATGAGCCTCCTTGTCTCAAAAAAAAAAAAAAAAAAAAAAGTAGGGGTATGGTATTATTCAAAAGACACTACAGAGATGGTTAGATGGTGGGTGCCTGGACTGATTCTACTATGTAAAACAACTTAAAATGCTCTGAAAACAATGCAGAACAAAATATTAAGAAAGTATCAGTCCAAAATTTAAGTTAATTCTAGATCCAACGAGAACATTTGCTGAATCTGGTGAATCTAAGCTTGGCAAAATAGGGATTGTTTTTCAGAAATGCCAAGGCCATTGGGAATTTTTAAAACCATAGAAAAGTGAGACCAAAATTCTGTGCAATTTTCCTTCAATTCACTTGCAGAATTCTAAGCTGTTCATATACATGGTGAGATGCTAATAAACCAAAGGGAAAGCAGTACCTATGAGGTTAAAATGCTAAGTGGAGCTTTCAACAGTCTCAAAGTGCTGCAGAAAGACACTTTGGCATTCAAGGCCCACCAAGTTGGAAAATTGTGGTAAATACCCCAGACTATTTGAGATGCCAGGGACTGTGAACTTGAGATGAAGGGCTATGCCCTTGGAGTAAGGGCAAGTCAAACATATACCTGAACTGATATATTTGAAATTCAACCTTGACTGGATAAACATGATCTCCTCAAATGCTGTCTGCCTGCTAGAAAAAATTAAATCCTCTCTAGAGGAAAATAACATCCATAAAAGCCTCTACATTTTTCAAGCACAATATACTGTATCAACTAAATTTACAGACATGTCAAGAAATAGTAACAAATAGGAGAGAAAGAGAGTGTGTGTGTGAGAGAGAGAGAGAAGAGAGAGAAAGGAAGGAAACCTATCTGACCTACGGGTCATTCAAATATTTTAGGTATTAACAGAAGCTTTAAAACAATTATAACTAATATTTTTGACAAAATAGAGAAAAGACAGAAAAATTTCCTAGACAACTGTAATATGAAAAGTCAAACGTAAATTACAGAATTAAAAATATAACTGAAATTAAGAATTTAACAGATCAACAGATGGGTTTTAATAACATATTAGATCCTGAAGAAGAAAGGAACAGTAAAATGACATACATATTCTGGCATGCTATGCAGTAATGAAAATAAATGAATTACATGCAAAAATGTTAATGATTTTCAGAAGCAAAATATGGAGCACAAGAAACTAGACAAGTCAGACACAAAAGAAAACCTATTATATGATTTTTTTTTATAAAAAGTGAAAATGCTAGCAAGATAATCTATGGTGTTTGAAGACAGTATGAAAGAGGTACTGATGCGAAACAAGGAAAAGTTTGGGCTTCTGAGGTGTGGCTCAAATAGTGATTACATGTCTGTGTTCACTTCTGTAGCTCATTGACATTTATAATATGTACATTTTATACCTATATCTTCACAAAAATAGTTATTAAATAAGTAAAACCATCTTTACTGAGATAAATAATAATAATAATACATTTAAAAACATGTAGGATGTAGCTAAAATAGTATTCAGAGAGAAGTTCATAGCCTTAAATTGCATATATGGGAATAGAAGAAAGGGTAAAATAAATAGTCTAAGCTCATCTCATGAAGCTAAATGAAACAACTGAAAGTAAGTAAAAGGTAGAACACAGTAGATATAGGTAAACACAATGAAATAGAAAGTTAACAAACTGGAAAAAGTTCAACAATACCAAAATATTTTCTATAAAAGGGTTAATGAAACTAATAAAATTCTAGAAGGCAGTTTAATAAAAAGAAAAATATATAAATTATCAATATTAATTTTTTAAAAGGACATCACTATTGATCCTAAATATATAAAAAGAAAAGATTATGTTATTTAAACTTTGCCCCAAAAAATTCAAAATTTAAATAAAATGATCAAATTTCTCAAAAAACACTATTTATTGAAATAAACAAAATATCTGAATAATCTCTGTCTATTTCAGGCTTTTGCTGAGACTATGGCATGTAATAAACAATTCTCAAATATAAGTGACCTATAACAACCTCTCTTATAAGTCTGCAGATTGACTACAGGTTCACTGATGTTAGCTGAGATCAGCTAGGGTTGGCTCCAGACTTCTGAGTTAGGTTTAGTCTGCCAAGTAGTTCCTCAGTCTGAAACCAGCAGCAATCTGAGGACAAATTCTTATTGTAGATGGCAGGAGACCAAACAAAATCACTAAAACATATTTAAAGCTTGTGCTTGAGTCACATATTCTAATATTCTATTGGCTAGAGTAAGTCACATGTCTAAGCCCAGCATCAGTGGGAGAGAGAAATATATCATACTTACTCTAGAGAATGGTACTGCAAAAGGGCATGGTATATAATTGTATTAAGGAGGGGAAAGGATTTGGATATAAATATACACACACACACACACACACACACACACACACACACACACACATCAAAGCACTATAGCTGACCCTCAAACATGGGTTTGGACTGCCAAGGTCTACTTATTTGTGAATGTTTTCAGTAAATACAATTGGCCCTCCACATGGACAGTTTTTCATCCACAACCAAATGCAGATCAAATACATAGTACTCTGGCCTGGCATAGATGCCTATAATTCCAGCACTATGAGAGGCCAAGGTAGGGGAACTGCGTGAGGCCAGGAGTTCAAAACCAGTTTAGGCAACATAATGAGACCTAATTTTTACAAAAAAATTAATTAATTAAAATTAGCCAAGTGTAATAGCACATGTCTATAGTCCAAGCTACCTGGATGGTTGAGGTGGGAGGATCACTTGAGCCCAGGAGGTTGAGGCTGCAGTGCAGTAATACCACCACTGCACTCCAGACTGGGCAACAGAGTGAGGAAAAAAATAGTATTCATAGGACATGAAATCCACTTATAGGATTTGAAGCGTTAACTTTTATCTGCAGATTCCACAGGGCTAACAGCAGATTTGAGCATGTGCAAATTTTTGATGTCCAAGGAGGTCCTGGAAGCAATCCTCTGCAGATACTGAAGGACGACTGTATATATATCAAAAAAATAAATTAATAATTTAAATCTGCTCTTAAGACATTTTAGACCCAGGTAGCTTCATTGATATATTCACCCAGTCATTTCAGGAGTATTCTTATATAAAGTCTTTCTGAGAATAGAAAACAAGGGAACTCTCTCCAAATAATTTTATGAGGCCAGCATAACCTTGATACCAAAGCCTGATAAGGGTAATACAAGAAAAAAGGATAATAACCCAGTGTTTTTCATGAACATAGACTCAAAAATCCTATACCAAATATTATCACAGCAAATCAAATAGATCGTGGTATAACAATATTATACATCAGTGAGAAATATACTATTGCTAAACACAATAATATGGATAACAGATTGTTGAATAAAAGAAGCCATATACAAGAGTATATAGCTTGTATTATTCCATTGATAGAAAGCTTTAGAATAAGCAAACAAATTTGAGTTTATAGAATATCTATAACATTAGAGGGTATTAATTGGAAGAATAAACCAGGGAGTCTTCTATGTAACCAGCAATATTCTACATTTTTATCAGGGTCATGGTTATACTAGCAATGGCAGTGGTGGCCTGTCTGGAGTGGCCACTGCCATCATGCCAGCTGCAGTGGGAGGCATGGCTGGGGCTGCACACCCTATAGAGCCAGAGGGAGCCAGAAACAGGTGGAAGCCCCACTTCTTCTGAGTTGTTGGGGCGGGAGCTTCCCAGGTACAGCTGCAGATGTCCAAATCATGGCTATGGACCTAGGTCTCCCACTCTATGGAGCAGGCAGGAACCCCGCCCCACCTTGGGCACAGCTGCAGCTGTTCAAACCCTGTTTGCAGACCAGGCCTCTGTGCACTCTTGGTGGCCTAGCAAGGCTCCCTGTCCTTGTAGGCTTGAAATGCCTACTCTCACTGCCTGGCTTCTCCCTGCTGTCAGCACCCATTCCTATCTTGGAGCAAAGCCAGGGCTGAGCCTGGGTGCTGCCGCAGCGTGGTTGGGTGTGCACACACTTGAGGCATTGCTGACACACCAGCCCCCTGCCACCTCAGCCAACTCCAGTCTTTGGGTGCCAATGAGCATAGGAAGGAAGTCATGGCAGGGCTGAGGGCAGCTCATCGCTGGTTTACAGGCACTCCTTGGCACCTAAAGCCTGGGGTCATGAACAGCAGTAGGAGGCAGACAGATTCCTGGGAAGAAGAGAACAGATCCCCAGTGAGGCACTACCTTCAAGCCAGGGAGGGTCTGAAGGCTGGGGTCCATGCTGCTAGTCGTCCTGTTGACTGGAGGGGGAACTTGTGGTGCCTTTTTTAGATCAACCCGAGTACCCATAGAACAATCAGGTTGTACCTCCTCCCCTCTGAGACCCACAAAAGCCCTGGGCTCAGCCAGAGCTGAACAGATGTGGGGATGATCAGCTGCAGTGAAGAGTTACCCATTCCAGCGACCCCTCTGCTGAGAGCTAAACAATCCATGTGATGACCAGCTGCAGAGAGGAGCTACCCTCTCCAGGGGTTCCTCTCTGCTGAGAGATGCAGATATTGAAACAATCAGCTGCAGAGAGGAGCTACCCACTCCAGGGCCTCCTCTCTGCTGAGAGCTGAACACTCAACATATTGACTTGTCTGCAGAGAGGAATTACCCACTCCAGGATCCCCTCTGAGCTATTCTGCCACTCAGCAAAGCTCCTCTTCAACTTGGTCACCCACCACTTGTCTGTGTACCTCATTTTTCCTGGACACACAACAAGAACTTGGGACGTGCTGAATGGTGGGGCTGAAAGAGCTATAACACAAACAGGACTAAAACACATCCCTTGCTTGCCATGTTGTGGGCAAAGAGAAGAGAAAAGCTCTGGCCCTTTCTGGAGCCCAAACCTGGGAGTTCTCTGAACCAGGGCTGTGACTCCCTCTTTGGGGCCCTGCAGTTCCTGGAATCTCCAAGCTTCTGGGTACCACCACATTTCCAGTGCCAGCCGTGGAAGCTGCTTGCATTGTGCCTTATCCCGCCACAGCCACACAGAGAGCCAGCATCTGTGCTGGCACCTGGAGCTGCCTGTCTCAATGCAGCAGCTGGCATGTCTGAGCATGTATAAGTGGCTGGACCCCATGCTCGTTCACTCAAACACCCCTTGACACTCCATGCCTAGCTCACCCCTGGCAGGCATAGGATCCAAGCCAGTAGCATGAGCCGAGAGCATACTGCCAGATTGAGTGAGCAGAATGAGCCCCAAAGGCCTGAGCAAAACTTGGGCAAAGGTGCCACTGGTCACAGAGGTTTCTGGGAGAAAAGCGACACCCCAAGAATCCTATAACACTATTTATGTGTAAAAGTTCATTGAGCTACATACTTAAAATTTGAACATTTTACTGTATATATGGTAGTCTCCAATAAAGAAGTTTCAAAAAAATTTTCCATTAACATTTATGACTACCTGAGGAGATTCTGAATATGTAGTTGTTAATGTCTCTTTCAGCACTGTCTGTGACTCTACTGACAACATTTAGAACTTTTATGATGTCTCCTTATCAACAGTAGATCAGCACTAAAAACAGCACTAATAGCTCAAACAAATATACAATATGTTTAGAAATAGTTGTAACAACTTAAGGGAGAAAAATATTTGAAAGTCCATAAATCATTTCGAATTTATGGTTGGCAGTTTTATCGAAAATTTCTGTAGTGAGAGGTAAACCAGTGCTTTAATTAGGACAATAGGATATTTTACACCAGGGCCAACAAAAAAACTAAAGCTGAAATATTACAAAGCCCTATTAGTAGGCACACATGTGAGTTTTCAGCTCTGGAGGAGAACTAAATCTAAATGTCAACTGAATGTTTTACCCTCTATGGTTTTAAAGGAATAGAAATGCCAACAACAGAGTTCCTGATGTTTAGAGACACACAATTTGTGAAGTAGTAGAGAAAGCACAGGATGGAGAGTATGAAAATCTCTGTACTGCATCACGTGATTTTGGAAAAGTCATTTAAAGTGGCTGAGTTTTTGTTCCCTCACATATAAAACTGATATTAATGGTGTGTGCCTCTGAATATTATAGGGAGACTACATTTCCTGCAGATGATTTTTCAAATACTTATCTTTAGTTTGGTTTTCAGAAACTTTACAAATCCACATGGATACCTCTGGGCAAATGAAACCACATGCTAGAAGCTGTATTCTAAGAATACGTTTGTGGAACACATCACGGGATAAACTGAGGTCATTCTCTTTCCAGAACAGAACAATTCTTCCTAATGAAAAACTTTCCTCTAAGCTTTTTTTAAAGAAGAGTGAGGGACTACCACAGGATCAAACCAATTCAACATCGGCTAAGTCTTTCCCAACTGATTCCTTCTGCTAACTGTGGCATGCCTATGAGAGCACCCCAATTTTTAGTTTAATTGTGCTTTCCCACATCTAAATATGGTTTTTAATCCTATGTCACTAAGTCAATCTCTCCAATCTCATGCAGCCCAGCTCTTCCCGACTAAGCTCTCTATTTCTGCCAGACCTGGCTCTTTAACAGCCCCAACATAGCTCTAGAATGCTTTTCCTCCTCTGCCAGCCTGGTTCACTCCTACGCATGTTCTGAGACTCAGCTGAGGTGTCATTTCCTCCGAGGAGCTTTATTTAATCCTCAAACTCACATAGGTACCTCCTCTTTTCTCCCTCTGCAACCTGTGCATCCTATCACAACAGTCATCATGCTATATTGCAAAATGCTTGTTTACTTGTCTGCATCCTTCATCCTCCAAAATGGAACAGTCTTATAGATAAGACTTTATTTTACTTTGTACCCTGGCATTCAGTCAGCTCCTGTTGTAATGTTTGCTAAATAAGTGAATAAATGAATGAATGCATAAGTCAATCCATGAATAAATAAATTAATTGAATGTAGAACTGTTATTCATTCCAGTGCCCATGTGTTTGTTCTCATCACTTAAGTCTCCCTGGATTTCTCCCTTCCACCTACCCAAATTCTATTCTTCATTCAGTTTCTGTTAAAGTTCCACCTATACATACTAGAGTAAAATCATAGAGGATATAACAAAAATGCTATGTACCCTTACTCTCACAGTAGATTAGGGATGAGGTAGATGTAGATAGTTGTTTACAATCCAGTGTTACCAGAACATGGCAGGGTGATGAAGCAAAGTCTCTGGGATCACAGGGAACAGAACAAATCCCAGCCTGGTAGATCAGGAATGTTTTCCTAAAGAAGGCTCTCTCTGACTTAAGGAAAGGTAAGATTTCCAGGTAAAGTTTGGGGATTTGGGATAATATAAAACATTCCAGTCAGAAAAACTGGGAATATAGGTATAGAGATGTGAAACAACATAGTGTAGGGGAGGAACCTAGAATCAAACTAGGAAGTAAGACTAAATAGCTTGTCTAGGATTAGAATCTAGTCAGTGAAAAAGATGGCACTGGAGCCCAGGCTTCTTAATTTCAAGTCCAGCAATTACCTTTATTACCCAAGAAAAGATTACCGTTAGATTACATGTAAGGAACGTCTATGACTCTCCAATGGAAAATGCCCAGGTGCAGAACTTTGTCTCCTTAGTTGTAGGCCTCACTCCCCAGGACTCTATTTATGTCAAATCTCAGCAGATTTTGGCAGTTTACTTTACAGTTCAAAGACTCCAACACAGCAAGACATCTATAGCTTACTGTAATTCTAACTCTGAAATGTTCAATCCTCCATAGCAACTTGGAGTCACAATAGTGACTCTAAAACAAAGTAAAGAAGGCCCAAACATCACCCACTGATGACTTTCTGTGACAACGTATCTTTGTCTAAAGAATAGCAACTACAAGTTGCTGAAATGTACCAGAGTAATTGTGTATTCTTGAGATAGTTTGTCAACGAAGAACCTCAAAAAATGTTTCAAATACCTCAATTTTGCTAAAGTATGTTTTAAAAAAAAAGGCCACCTACTGCAATAATGCCTACTGTTAGAAATTCTGTGTTCATCAGCATCATTCCTAGCAACTATGCTGCAAAGAGAACATCAATATCTCTATTATACAGTTGAGAAAACAGTGGTTCAGAGAAACCAAGTCACATTCCTGAAGTCACAGAGCTTGTAGAGATGGAGCCAGGATTCAAGCTTGAGTGTGTCTGACTTGAATGCCAGTGCCATTTCTGATAATTCTAATTATGCAGTTGAGCACATCCGCCTTGTCCCTCTACCCCAACCCCTCAAATTTAGTGACTATGGGACTATGGTTATAGCATCATAGAAAAAATTCCAAGCAAAAGAGTCAGGGGACCCTAGTTACTTTAATACTTTCTCTGTGACCTTATTCACATTGATAGGAGTATGTCTAAATGATTTTTAAGGTCTCTAAGAGTTCTGACAGTCTGTGACTCTGAGATTTCAAAATATTCTTATGTAACAACTTCCCCATGAAAAGGTCATGGCCCTGTGACTTGCCTGTAGTGGGAAGATAGAAGGATAAAACCCTCAGGGAAACTGAGTTGAGTTCTTTGGATTTATCAACATGAAAAATAGGTACCTAGCTGCCAGAATGCAAAGGAATAAGTCCTTGGTAGATAAACTTAGTTAAGGCAAAGGCTCTTCTGTGTCAACACTGTCAGCAGCAACCTCAGTCAATGTCACAAATGCAGTAAAGATTCTAGAAAAATATGTTGTTGCTTTTGTAGAAGATAATAAGACCTTTTAACCAAGTGGGACATTAGACTCCACATTAGATCTGAACTTAAAGTCAAAAAAGACCCAATATCTTACCATAAGTGTCTTGGCTGGTCAGTATTTTTAATGGTTCCTTCTCCACCTATGCTCAAGGCCAAAAACATTTCATAAAATCCAAGGTACCTCATCCCTTTCGCTCAAATTTTCCAAAAGATACCTTCCAACTTCTGGCTTTTCTCATTTTTGTTGATCCCTGGTTTCTATTCCATTGTCTCACATCTGGCCAAGGGAATCTTGCTTCATTCACTTAGTTTTAAAACAGTTATTGAGTTCATACTATGTGCCAGATACAAGCTCTTTGAAGTTAGTGATAGCTGTGCTGAGATCTGAAGGATGAGTAGGATTTATTCAAAAACAGATTGAGAGCAGGAAGCCATTGGTGGTGAGAGGTCAGGAGGGAGGAAAGAGTTACAGATAGATAGATAGAAAAGTTTGTGTAAAAAACACAGGTTAAAGAAAGAGTTCTCAAGAAATTAAGAGCAGTTCAATACAGCTAGAATGCAGAATATGCCAGGGAAATTGTAAGGGATAAAGCTGGAGAGGTAAGCTGTGGAACAGAGAATACTGATTCTGCTACTTACTAGCTATGTGACCAATCTCAGTTTCTTATCTAGATGATGAAGATAATGACTTGCTTCCTGTAGCACTTGGTTTCTAGGATTTAGTAGGTGCTTAAACATTCACTGAACTTGAATCTTGGAATGGAAAGGAAGGATGAAAACTGAAAAGGCATAAAACAGTGGCATTGGACAGTTTTTCCTTATGCGACAAAAAAAAGTAGACTTTTTTTGAGTGGTCTAGAGTTTCCTAATCTGGCATCCAATTAGATGACAGGCCCAGGTTCAGTCCAAGTACCAAAGCCTATTACGATTTCCTAAAATTCAAGGCACAGAATCACCCTAGCAGCTTCCTCACTCCTCATGCTGTGAGTCCTGCACAGAGCCCTAAGAAAGTTGTCAGCCATGAGATTCTTTTCACCTCCAATGCAAACACACATGGCACAGGCATATGATTCCCATCTGGATCCACCCCCAACTTCCGGCCAGGAGGCTGCCGTGTAGGCAGAAACGTCTGCCTTTGAATTTGCTAGCCTAACCTGGCATCCTGAGCCAGCCTCCCCAGGCAGTAACACACAAACCTGGCAAAGCTCACACTTCTATAAATTATTTTCAGGGTACTGTCCATCTCTACTACTTCCTTGCCCTGTCAGAAGAGGTCAACCTGGGCCAGGGACAAAAAAACAAATGGGTCTTTATTTCTGTAGAGAATGGCAACCTTTCCCTTAATCCAAGGAACAGGTGCTGGCCCAGGAGGAAAATGGCTGAAAGTCCCACCCATCATTCTAAGGCCATTAGGGCCAAGAACTGTTATTCAAAGCAACAGATCTCCCCCTGCCCTCAGGTTCCCTGATGGCTTAAATGCCCAGCTACTGCAAAGTTATTACCATCATCAACTCTGCTGGACTCTATGCCCCAGTCAAATTGGCAATATTCCTTCTATTTGCAAACAGATTGCAAAATAAGAACCCCAGGAAGGATATAAGCTGGCCAGGCTCCAAGGACTTTCAGCAGCAATCATGCTAAATCAGGGCTGTATCTTACTCCCTGAACAACAGTAGGTGCTAGCACGGCCTCCCAGTGGCCCTGGAGCACTGTGGGGTGCCTGGCCTTTCCTTCCTCCCTCCCTCCCTCCTCCTTCTTGCAAATAAGCTGTCTGGGAAAAAGGAGAGGGCAAAACTTGATGGGAAATTATAAGCAAGAATGCATCATTGGAGTTCTAAACTGTTCACACGTTTTCTGACACAGGAGCTTTAGCTCCATGAAGACTGGCTTGGCATACATAGTAGCAATAGAAACATTCTTGAATCATTTTCCTATAAGGTTCTAAACCTTTCATCTCTTCTCTGCCTTAGTCTGACATTCATGATCCTCTGCAATCTAGCCTCTTGTATGTGTGTCCTGACTTCTCTCCTGAACTGATCCTTCTTTTGCTCACATCTTCCCCTTAGTTACTTTCTTTATCATCAAACACAAACAATTGATATAACAACAGTAATGATGACCACTGGAATTTACTAAGTGCTTATTGTGTAACAGGCCATAATAAGTACTTTACACATATTTTCTAGTTTAATCCTAAAAAAAAAAAATCCAAGAAGTAGGCTATATCAATATTTCCATGTCACAGTTGAAGAAACTGAGGCTAGAAATTGTAGGTAACTTGCCATAGGTTATAAAGCTGGTATATGAGATGTCTAGACTGAAATATCATTTGTTATTTGAAACAGTATTTCTGAAATGGATCTTATTTTTCCCCCTTTACAGATGAGGAAACATGTCTAGAGGTTTAACAACATGCCTAAGGTAACACAGCTTGTGGCAGACTGGAACTCAAAAAATCTGTCTCATTACATACCCTTTACTCTTAACCATTACTACTATAAATGGGGATTAAATTAGCTACCTCTATTCTTCAGGGAAGAGAAAAAAATATCTGTCTCATCTAACTTAATGGCCCAAATAAAATAGCGCCAATGAAAACATGCTGTAAACAGTACGGCAATACTTGAAATTAGTTAAAATTGATATTACTTTAGTTAATACAGTAAAAATATTTCATTCATTTTTAGTAGACAACTTGCTTTTTCTTCCTTTTCAAACTGTATATCTTGTATTTCCTTTTCTGGTCCTATCACAATAGCTAGGACTTCCCATACTTACAATGTTACATAGGAGTTTTGAGGGGAAGCATTCTCCTTGTTCCTGATCTTGAGGAAAAACATTCCATTTCTCACCATTAAGTACCAAGGTAAGCTAGAGGATTTCTGTAGATGTTCTCTATCAAGTTGAGGAACTTCCTTTCTATTCCTAGTTTTCTGAGAGGTTTTTTTTTCTTTTAAATCATGAATGAGTGTTGAATTTTGTCAATTTTTTTTCCATGGCCTGTCAATATGGTTCACCGATTAATTTTTGAATGTTGAGCCAGTTTTGCATACCTGGAATAAATCCCAATGTATAATTCTTGTTATACATCATTGTACTTGGTTTGTTAATATTTTGTTGATGATTTCTGTATCTATATTATTGAAAGATATTGGCATGCAACTCCTTTCTGTCTTTACCTTCTTTTGCTGACAATTTGCTTTTTGTCAGATAATGAAGGCAAATGTTATTCTACCAACTTTCTTCTGGCAATTTTGTTCTTCCCCAGAAATAAAATTTTGGAGTAACATTTTTTATTTAGTCTGTAATTGTAGATGTACTAAAAGTATAAGAGCAGAGACTTTGTAGTCACACAGTCCTGGGTGTGAATCCCAGTTATGTCATTACTCTGTGACCTGTGTTAGTTATTAAATCTCAACAAACCTTTGTTTCTTAATTGGTAACATGGGAAATGATAATTTCTTTCTGCAATCAAGGATATAAAACAAAACAAAAACAGCCTAGATATGTGGCATTGAAACACAATGAGACAAGGGTATCTTTGTACCATTATTTTAAAAATCCAATTTAGTAACAAAAGCAGAGAGGAGTTTTTCTGCTTTTATAGCTATCCCTGAACAGGAGACCCACAGGTCTCCATTAATAGCCTTAGAATGCTCATACAGGGACAAAGAGAATTTCTCAAGAACACAAATCTCACTATGTCTCGCCCCTTCTGAACCCCTTGAATGGCTTCCTATTGTCTTTAAGACAAATTCCAATCACTTTAACATGGCAGTTTGTGCCCTAGATGATTTTTCCTGAATACCTGTCCAGATTAATCTCTTCCATTCCTGTGCTCTAATTTAGTCATAGGAAAAATCCCTAGCTCATTGTGCTATTCTGCATAAAATGCCTTCTTTGAACTCTGTGCCTAATTATATTTTAATACTTATAACTCAACTTTGATATCACCCTCCTGTAAGAAGCCTTTCCTGACCATAAGCCATGGTTAGAAACTCTTCCTTTGTGCTTCCACTGCCTATACTTGCCTCTCTTAGAGTTTGAATGACTGTGATTTAACTGTTTGGTTATAATCCATTTCTCTCACTGGATTATGAGCTCCTTGAGGACAAGAAGCATGTCTTGTTTGTGGCATATAATATGTGCTAAGATAATGTTTGCAAATTTAATAAGAAAGGTCCATAGATGACCTTTGATTGGTATGTGTTGTCAAGTAGATATTCACTAATCAATATCCCTCAATTTAAAGCATCATTTCAACTAGGAGCTATCAAATTATTCTGGGTTGTGGGACAATTAGACCCTCTGCTGATTTCCTCTCCAGAGTAAAAAGGCAGTTAGTTCTTCAATGCAACGTGAACCTGAAACAACCTTTGCAAAATTATAGCAGTGAGAAAAATATAACACAACTGACTTCATCTTGCTTCTAACATCACAAGCTAACTGTCTTTACTAATCCCTATGTGTGGGTCACAGTAACTATGGAAATAATTTAGTCTATAGTTTAACTAAGGAATTTAGTTTAACAGTTTAACTTTAAAGCAAGTATGCTAATAGTCCCTTCCCAAAGTTAACTCCCTCCTGTTGGGGAACCGACACTGCCTTTGTAAAACTAATGAAAGGATGCAATGTTAAAATTGTGGTAGGAGCTTGAATTCTGCTAAGGTATACAATAATTAAACATAACCAGTCATTGTTTCCTAGTTTGCTTACTGCTCAGGAACCAAGTGGCTGGTGGTAACAAGATTTATAAACTTCCCTAACTGCCTCTATAGCTGACATCACTCTTATGAAACCTAAGACTGCTGTTTGAGATATTTTTTAGACCTTCTATTCTGGCAGACCAATTGATGCCACCCAGACCAGTAAACCCCATGCAGGAATGAACTTAGCACATGAAGACAGTTTCAGCATTGTTGCGAATTCATCCCTAACACAATCAGCAGTATCCATTCCCTATCCCCCTGCCCATGAAACTATTGCTAAAATCTCTAGCCTCCAAATTCTCTGGAGGATGGATTTGAGAAAATATCTCCCATTCTCCTTGGTCAGCTTCCTTGTGATTATTAAACTTTCTTGGATGCAATACTTACTCTCTTAGTGATTGGCTTTTTCTGTGCAGCAAGCAAGATGAACCTGTTGGGCTATAAAAAACCTTCCTCCTATTTTCCCTCTCTCTTTTCCCCAAACCCTTATTCTGTATAGCAAGCCATCTGAGGAGTAGTAATTATGAGAAAATCTACACTACAATTCTTGTCACATTTAGCTTTGTATTGTCATTTGTTTTAAAAAAAAAAACTCTTGAAATTAATCAACATGATGTTTTTCCTACCTTTCTTTCACATGCAGTTTTTTTTCTTTTTTCTTTCTTTCTTTTTTTTTTTTTTTTTTTTTTTTTTAAGATGGAGCCTTGCTCTGCCTTGCTCTGTTGTGCAGCCTGGAGTACAATGGTGTGATCTCAGCTCACTGCAACCTCCACCTCCTGGGTTGAAGCAATTCTCCTGCCTCAGCCTCCTGCGTAGTGGGGACTACAGGTGTGCACCACCATGCCTGGCTAATTTTTTTGTATTTTTAGTAGAAATGGGGTTTCATCACGTTAGCCAGGCTGGTCTTTAACTCCTGACCTCAGGCAATCAGCCCGCCTCAGCCTCCCAAAGTGCTGGGATTACAGGCATGACTCACTGTGCATGACCTACATGCACTTTTTATTTTAAGTTCCTAGATATATGTACAGGCCACATAGGTTTGTTACATAGGGAAACTTCTGCCATGGTAGTTTGCTACATATAACAACCTGTCACCTAGGTATTAAGCCCCACATACATTAGCTATTTATCCTGATGCTCTCCCTCCCCCTGCCACTTGATGGGCCCCAGTGTGTGTTGTTCCCCTCCTTGTGTCTATGTGTTCTCATTGTTCAGCTCTCACTTGTAAGTGTGAACATGTGATATTTGGTGTTCTGTTCCTGTGTTAGTTTGCTGAGGATAACGGCTTTCATTTCCATCCATGTCCCTGCAAAGGACATAACCTCATTTATTTTTATGGCTGCAGAGTATTTCATGTATATATGTACCACATTTGCTTTATCTTGTCTATCATCGATGGACATTTGGGTTGATTCCGTATCTTTGCTATCGTGAATGGTACTACAATGAATACACTTGTGTATGTATCTTTATAGTAGAACGACTTAAATTTCTTTGGGTATATACCCAGTAATGAGATTGCTGGGTCACATGGTATTTCTGGTTCTAGGTCTCTGAGGAATCACCACACTGTCTTCTAGAATGTTTGATCTAATTTACATTGCCACCAACAGTATAAAAGCATTCCTTTTTCTCCACAGACTTGTCAGAATTCTGACTGGTGTGAGATGGTATCTCACTATGGCTTTGATTTGCAGTTCTCTAATGATCAGTCATGTTGAACTTTTTTTCATATGTTCATTAGCTGCATAAATGTCTTTTATCTATTTATTTGTTTTGAGACAAACCCTCATTCTATCACACAGGCTGGAGTGCAGTGGCATTATCTGTGCTCACTACAAATTCTGCCTCCCAGGTTCAAGCAATTCTCCTGCCTCAAGCCCCCCCAAGTAGCTGGGATTAAAGGCATGAAACACCATGTCAGGCTAATTTTTCCTTCTTTTTTTTCAGTAGAGACATGGTTTTATCATGTTAGCAAGGCCGATCTTGAACTCCTGGCCTTAAGTGATCCATCTATCTTGGCCCCCCAAAGTGTTGGGATTATAGGTGTGAGCCACTGCATACAGCCTAAATATCTTCTTTTGAGAAGTATCTGTTCATGTCCTTTACCTGCTTTTTAATTGGGTTGTTTTTTTCTCATAAATTTCAGTTCCTTACAGATTCTGGGAATAAGACCTTTGTCAGAATGATAAATTGCAAAAATTTTCTCTGATTCTGTAGGTTGTCTGTTCACTCTGATGATAGTTTCTTTTGCTGTGCAGCTCTTTAATTAGATGCCATTCATCATTTTTTGCTTTTGTTGCAACTGCTTTTGGCATTTTAGTCATGAAATCTTTGCACATGTCTATGTCCTGCATGGTATTGCCTAGATTTTCTTCTAGGGTTTTTACAGTTTAGGGTTGTACATTTAAGTCTTTAATCCATCTTGAGTTAATTTTTATATAAGGTATCAGGACTTAGTCCAGTTTCAATCTTCTGCATATGGCTAGTCAGTTTTCCCAGTACCATTTATGAAATAGGGAATCCCTTTAATAAAAGTTTTGTCGAAGATCAGATGGTTGTAGATGTGTAGTCTTAGTTCTGAGATCTCTATTCTGTTACATTGGTCTATGACACATGCACTTTTTAAAATTTTAATAATATCATCACTTTTAACACATATCCTAACAGTTTTGAAACATCTAGATTTTATATTTTGGGGAGAACTCATGACACATAAGAGGTATTAGACTGGACTCCAATATGAGCTATTTAGTAGAAAACCTGTGGGAATTTATCACTTCAGGAATCCTTGATATGGTGGATAAAGAAGGTAGGCAGGTAGAGGGAAGAGATCTAGAGGTCACCTGGTTGTAGCTGATCATCAATGCCCAACTATGCCTAAAACATAGGTAGGTGGATGGAACTTGTAAACAGGCAAAGGCTACAGAGAAAACTCATGTTTAATTTGCATTGTGAAAATGCAAATTTAAAAGTGTAATGGCACTACCATATTATAAATCAACTTAGAAATGTTAAACATAATTATTACTAAAAATATTTACAAGAATTGCTTTTTAACAATGGACTTTGCTCAGATGCCAGTATATGAGAATATTAAGACATAGTATAAACTGTTGTATTTATTGTAACCACATTTGGCCACATATTAATTATTGGCAAATATATATGTTATCTTTGCTGCACTTACACATTTTAGTATGTGAACTAAATGCACTACTTATGCTATCTACTGAACATTTTCTACATGCCAAAACTGTTCTATATAGATATTAGTTAATTTAATCCTCACAATGCTGTAAAATAGGCATCACTATCTTCACTTTACAGAATAGAAAACTGAGGCCACAGAGGTTAAATAATCAAAAGTTATTAAGTAGCAGAGCTGATACATGAACCCAAGCAATCTGGCTCCAATGTCAACCTTTAGAGTAAGCTACACGTAATGAAATTATTTTGTTTTGATTTCTGATATTACACTGGCATCTGTTTTAGGCTTCTTTTTAATTCAGTCAACTGACACATGTAATGAGTTATGTACATAATTATAGAAAATGTGACTGTTTCTTTTTTTTTTAATTTTTATTGCATTTTTAGGTTTTGGGGTACATGTGAAGAACATGCAAGATTGTTGCATAGGTACACACATGGCAGTGTGGTTTGCTGTCTTCCGTCCCCTCACCTGTATCTGTCATTTCTCCCCATGCTATCTCTTCCCACCTCCCCACCCCACGTCCCTCTCCCATTTCCCCCCAATGGACCCCAGTGTGTAGTACTCCCCTCCCTGTGTCCATGTGTTCTCATTGTTCAACACCCACCTATGAGTGAGAATATACGGTGTTTGATTTTCTGCTCTTGTGTCAGTTTGCTGAGAATGATGGTTTCCAGGTTCATCCATGTCCCTACAAAGGACGTGAACTCATCGTTTTTGATGGCTGCGTAATATTCCATGGTGTATATGTACCACATTTTCCCTATCCAGCCTATCATTGTTGGGCATTTGGGTTGGTTCCAGGTCTTTGCTATTGTAAACAGTGCTGCAATGAACATTCATGTGCACGTGTCCTTGTAGTAGAATGATTTATAATCCTTTGGATATATACCCAGTAATGGGATTGCTGGGTCAAATGGGATTTCTGTTTTTAGGTCCTTGAGGAATCGCCACACTGTCTTCCACAATGGTTGAATTAATTTACATTCCCACCAACAGTGTAAAAGTGTTCCTATTTCTCCACATCCTCTCCAGCATCTGTTGTTTCCAGATTTTTTAATGATCGCCATTCTAACTGGTGTGAGATGGTATCTCAATGTGGTTTTGATTTGCATTTCTCTGATGACCAGTGATGATGAGAAATTTTTCATATGTTTGTTGGCCTCCTGTATGTCTTCTTTTGTAAAGTATCTGCTCATATGCTTCACCCATTTTTGAATAGGCTTGTTTGTTTTTTTCTTGTAGATCTGCTTTAGTTCTTTGTAAATTCTGGATATCAGCCCCTTGTCAGATGGGTAGACTGCAAAAATTTTTTCCCATTCTGTTGGTTGCCGATTCACTCTACTGACTGTTTCTTTTGCCGTACAGAAGCTGTGGAGTTTGATTAGGTCCCATAAAAACTCTAGAAGAAAATCTAGGCAAAACCATTCAGGACATAGGTGTAGGCAAGGACTTCATGACCAAAACGCCAAAAGCAATGGCAACAAAAGCCAAAATAGACTGTTTCTTAAAAAGAAACCAATTACAGTCATCTCTTGGTCAGTGGTTGATTGGTTCCAGCACTGCCTTCAGATACAAAATCCACCAACTCAAAGCCTTGCATTTGGCCCTGTGGACCCTCCAGATACCAAAAGTTGGCTATCCAAAAACAGGAGTTTCACGTGCCTCAAATACTGTATTTTCTATCCAAGTTTGGTTGCTGATGTGAACCTGCCTATGAAGGGTCAACTGCATTTGTTGAAAAAAAATCCATGTATAACTGTACACATGCAGTGTGAACCTGTATTGTTCAAAAGTCAGCTGTATTTGTGATGTCATAAAGGGAATCAGAATAAGTTGATCAACATTTACCTTATTATGTAGTAGATATTTTTTATTACTGGTCTCAGTAATGGGAATTCATCATTCTTATGGCACAACATCGAGCTAGTTTCAGAATTCACCTTTCTGGTTTCCCTTATCCAAGTCATTAAAAAAATATTTTCATCTCTTTCATCTGAATGTTTTTAGACATAGGAAGTTTTTACAATGCAAGAAAAGGATCTGTTCAATTGCTGAGCATAGACAATCCTTTACCTGCAGATTTTCTGGTTCCAAGAAATCTAGAAAAAATCTTTTGCAATCCCAAGGGACCTACTGTTTCCAAGATACACGCATAATATTCTTTATGATAAAAGCTTAGGGATTAGGTTTGCAAAGGAAATAAATCCACTTAAGCTTCCTTCAGAAAAGTGGGATTTATTATAAGAATGTTAATGATATCAGTCCTAAAATCTGGGCTTCCTGGTTATTGAAAAACAAGTGTATGTCTATCTCTTTCCTCTCAGCCACTAGTTTCTGCTGTATGTTTATTTCATTCTTCTTTCTCTTCAGTAAAATTTTCTACTCAACTAACTACTTGCATGTGAACATCGTAGCCTTTACAAAATGTGGTCACAGGCCTTATTCAACTATACTTTCTAGTTGCTTCTCACAATCAATCAATGAACTCTCTAATATCTAGGGACTGAAAATGTGATTAGTTCAGCTTGGATCAGGTAACAACTCTGTATATTTGTGGATTGAGATCATGTGACACATAGGGTAGACTCTTTTAGCCTGTGATAGGTTTTCCCAAAAGCATGTGTGTGGCGATAGAGAAGAAATTATGGTAATTTCAATGACAGTATTATTTATCTGGAAACTTCACATCATGGGACTATTTATTTCCTGTTTCAGTTTGAATTGCTTTGATAACATGTTGTCTCTGGTGTAATGAATACTGATAATCATGAATCACTATGGCAATTTATATCATAATCCTGTACGTACTGCTTGACCATTTCAGATGAAAAAGTTGAGGCTGAGACAGTTTAGATCACTTGCACTAAGTCAAGATGAACTCAGCTCCTCTGTTCTCCACACTATACCTGTTTCCTTAAATGTAGGCGGATTCTCTTTATCTTCCAAATCCACAATTTGGAGTGTACATATTGCAATATGAAGTAAAGTTGGGAAAGATACATTTATCTGGAAACTGAATTTCCTATACTCCTGAACACTGCAATCTTATAATGTATTCTTTGTTGAAGGATGCATTAGCCTTCAAATGTATTCACATTTAGAAAGTCTATCCCTTTTCCAAAGCCTCATATGGAAACCACTGTCTCTACCACTGACCACGCCTATTCAACAGCCTGGCCCTCAACATGAAAATCCAGCTCAGTCTATTTGACAAATTCCAAATTCTGGCTCATGAGATGAAAAACAAAAACAAAAACAAACCAAAACAAAATTAAAAAAAAAATAGTAACATAGTCTTTGGAGAGAAAGAGATCTGGGCCAGAATTCTGCCTTTAGCATTCATAGGTTGTTTAGCTTCAGTTTTTTAATTTGCAAAATGGGGCCAAAGCATGATTCCAATCTAACAGGGTTGATGTGAAGACTAGAGATACTGTAAGTAAAATACCTAAAACAATAAATCATATTGTTTTATTGTTTTATGTTGAAAACATAGAGTATACTTATGTCAATATTTATTCTGCAAATGCCTGCTACTGCTATTCAACTAGCCTAACAATGTGCTACACTTTCTGTGTGCATACTTCTATCATGCTTCAGAGATGCACACCTGCCTTTGTAACCAGCCATTCTGTTTGCAGGAGATACAATGTTATTTTATCCTCCTGGTCCTCCCCAAGTGGGTCATGAAAACAAATTTAAGATCTCTCCAATCTGATGAGACACATCATATATGTTCACACACTTGTATGAGAACACACACACACACAACTAAAATTACTTTTATTTTCTTATGTTTAATTTAATTTAAACAGACCTGATACAATTTGGATTTGTGTCCCCACCAAATCTTATGTTGAATTGTAATCCCCAGTGTTGGAGGCGGGGCCTGATGGGAGGTGATTGGATCATGGGGTGGATTTCCCCCTTGGTACTGTTCTCATGACAGTGAGTTCTCATGAAATCTGTTTAAGTGTGTAGCACCTCTCTGCTCTCTCTCTTGCTCCTGCTTCTGAGGCATGCTCCTGCTTTGCCTTCTACCAAAAATAAGAACTCCCTGAGGTCTCCCCAGAAGAAGATACTGCCATGCTTCCTGTAAAGCCTGCAGAACTGTGAACCAATTAAATCTTTTCTCTTTCTATATTACCCAGTCTCAGGTATTTCTTTATAGCAGTCCAAGAACAGACTAATGCGAGGTCCAAACAGAGTAGTTCAAATGTTCTATTGATTATACTATACACAAATGTACACGTCAAATATTGTTACATGTATTTGAGTAATTAAAATGTAGATATATACGAGGGTCTTTAATGTCTATGTAATAATTGATAAATTTCATTGTAAGTTACCATAGAGTTCTGGAAAGAGGCAAAATGCAACAAAAGGTATGCTGTCAGGGTGACCTTAGAAGATTATTCAGTTCTCTAATGTTAACAGCTGGTAAATGGAGGTCCATAAAAAAAGAAATATACTCTAGATCACATGGCAAATATAGAATGAAGACCATATCCCATGTCTCCTACCTCTTGAGCAGAATTCTTTATACCAGACAAAGGACTGATAATGGGATGATATTTTTCTTCTTCTAACATTTGTATTTAAAGCCTAATCAGATAGAAAACTTAGGGATTAGGGAAAATTTAAATGATGGAACAGAATGAGAAAAGGCAGGGTGGAAGGAATTATAGGATGTACCCCGGGAATAGAAAGTGATGCAAGAGGCTGACATTTGGACTGGCGTAGGTGGGAGGCTAGGAGAATAAAAAGGGACATTAACTCTACTGAGCACTGTGTAATAGGCTATATTTAAAAAAAAAAAAAAAACTTTACACAACTTATCTCACTTAATCAGACAGATTGCATCCAGGTTATACCTCTCAAACAACGTGTTTCTTGACTGTAGAGACCGTCTTATAGGTTGGGTATATGACAGTTTTTGGGTATACACCTTATTGACAGTTTGATATTGACCAGCTCAATCTAGTCACCAATATAAATTCACTGAGAAGGTAGACTGTAGTGACTATAGCATAGGTATAGCAGAAATAATAAAAGGCTGGAAAGCAGGAAATGAGTTCTGGTCTACCTGTGTGACCTTTGGCAAGTTATTTCACTTGCAAAAATTAATTTCATTGCTATATTGAATACTTTTGTACTGTTGATGACAATGATTATTGTATTGTTTGGAATTACTTAAGTACATGGACCTCTTAAGGTAGTGAGTTGCAAACTTCAGTGTGTATAAGAATCACCCAGGAAGCCTATAAAAATACATACTTGCAGGTGTACCCCCAGGACCAAAAAATGTTGATTCACTGTGTCAAGAGTGGTGTTGGAATGTATATTAAATAAGTACCATAATTATGATATTTTGGTATTGGTGATCTGTAGAACATGTTTTAACAAGAACTAACTAATTCAAAGTATAACCTTCTTTACCTTGGCTATCAGGAAGTTTAGTAAAGTTTTAAGCTTATTCTTTATTGCTTACCTCTGGTAACTTAACCCATATCTTAATGGTTCTATTATAACATTGTGTGTGTGTGTGTGTGTGTGTGTGTGCGTGCGTGCGTGTGTGTGTGTGTGTTTACTCTAAGTAGCTTATATTCTTTCCAGAAGTGGTAGACACAAATAATAATATAATAAAAATACATAGTCACTGATTTTTCTGGAAAATGAAGGGGTTATATTAGATAACCCCTAAGTGACTATCAAATCTAATAATTTCATTATTATTTAGTTTAAACAAATGCATTACCAAATACAACATTAAATACTAAGTACCTGCATATACCATGTACTATGTCAGTGAACAAAATAGAAAAATAGACTTATAAACCTAAATGTTATTTTTAAAAATGTAGAGGACACAGGGAATAAGTGTGGTGAGTAAAGTACGTGTAGAACAGCTTTCTTTATTGAACTCAGAGATCAAAGAGATCCTCACCTGGAGGCCAGTTTTGCGCAGAGATTTAAATGAAGGAATGGGGTTATCAAAGCAGATATCTAAGGAAAGAGTATTCCAGAGAGAGACAGGAGGATGCCTGGAATGTCTAAGAAAGAGCAAGTGATGAGTGTGGCAGGATCATTCTGAATGAGGGGCAATATAGTGAGAGATGGAGTCAGAGGGGATACAACATGCCAGATTAAGTAGTGGCTTCTAAGTTATTTTAAGATCTTTTGATTCTGAGTGAATTGAGAAGTCACTGGAGAGTTTTGAGCAGACACATGACATGTTCTGACTTATGTTTTAAAAGAATAGCCCTGATTACTGTTTTAGCAATAAAGAATGGGGAAGTAAGGGTAGAAGCAGAAAGATCATTGTGTAGTAGTTCTGGTAATCCAGTGATGGTGGTTTGAACTAGGGTAGCATCAGTGGAAAAGCTAACTACATTTTCTAAAAAAAATTAGATGAAACAGGTAAGAATTTAAAATATAGAAGATTACTATTCAGACCTTGCTCTAACTCATCAGAAAATACTTTCTAAATTGTGGCCACAATCAATGGACTCATATAAGTTTCTCTTTAATCTGTTAAAATAAAATAAACTTTGAAGGACATATAGAATTTGATTAAGGAAAAAAGATTCTGATCCTGTGGTATTCCTTTAAGGCACTAGGGTGATTCTGCAACATACATTATTCTAAGACTGTTACAGCATTTTTGCCTTCAAACGAGGCAGCAGAAACTGGCTGTAAAGTTTGCTTGTATCCACTGAACACTTTCTATGTGTTAGGCAATATTCTAAGTAAAAAAAAAAAACAAAACCTCAGAAAGGTACTTCAGTAGTACACACTATTAATATTATTCCCCATACTAAGTATAAGGAAACTGATGCTCAAAGAGGTTAAGAACTACATACAAAATCATATAGTGTATAAGTTGGGGAGTTTGGATTTAAATCAGGCAGCCAGGATCCAAACCCTCATCATCAACCATACACTATATTCCCTCCAAGACTTCTCTAAGCCTCTGTTTTCTCACATGTAAAGCTTGATATACTAATAGTACCTACTAATTGTGTGCATAACAAAAATTATTATTTAGTCCAATACTTAGTGATAGATAGTGATCAGTATTATGACGTAGCACTACAGTTGATAAAAACCAACAGCAATCCTTATTATTTTTGTCTATTCTTCACATGGTTATTCCATTTTACATATCAGTCAATGATCCTTAAATGTTTTGCCATGTCACTGAGGTAGAGAAAGTGGTAGGATTTTATTTCAGATCTATAACTTCAAGATCTTTTTCAATTCTGCTCATTGCCCCTTACAATCAAAGAATACAGAGATATGCAAGGACACTGAATGCTACGTACAGTTCACAGAAACACTACTTAAATGCCTAAAAAAAAACGTTGTGATTTAAATGGAACCTACATACAAGAATAAATAGCTTCCCCATATATGAGCAATACCTAGCTCCAAAACATAATAAGAAATACTAATGCTTAATAGCAACAAAAATAAAAACATCCAAATACACATAAAAAAAATAAAACATTTGCATAAATAAAGTTATCCAAACTCTACTTTGGACCAAAAAATGGTGAGGCACACCATGTTCCTGGATGCAAATAATATTGTAATATGTAATCTGTTCAAGTTATTCTATAGATTTAACATGACTTCAATAAAAATTTCAAAGATATTTTTAGAATATAAAAGAATAATTCCAGAAATCATCTTTCAACACTCAAGAGGACAATAGTCCTCTATGTACCCCAAAACCTAAAATGCAATAAAAAAAAGAAAAATATAAGAGTAATAAAGGGGGACTTACATTCAAATATTAAAATATATTGCAAATCTATATTTGTTAAAACAATATTCCAATATTGTTAGACTACTGGTACAGAAACAGCTATAAAATGGAACAGTACAGAAAGTCCTGAAAAACTCATTTATTTACTAACAGTAGAAATTTATTGAATTAAGTCCCAAATAAAAGATTATGGATTTGAAATTTTTTAAATAAAAACTTTTGAACATCAACAATACTATGGAAAAAAGGAAAGAGGAATAATAAAATTAGAAAATTTCAGCTATGGTTTGAATGCTTGTGTGCCCTCCAAAATTCTTACTGAAGAAGAATTTTGGTACCTCAATACCACAGTATTAAGAGGTGGGAACTTTAGAGAGCAATTAGGCCATAGTGGCTGTACTCCATGAATAGGATTCGTGCCCTATACAAGGGATTGAGGGAGTACATTCACCCCTTCTTTCCCTTCTCCCATGTGAGGATATAACATTTGTCCCCTCTGGAGGATACAGCAACAAGGCATCATTTTGGAATCAAAGACAGAGCCCTCACCAGACACTGAACCTGCCAACATCATCAACTATCAGCCCCCAAAACTGCAAGAAATAATTTATGTTACTTATAAATTATTCAGTCTCACATACTTTTCTATAAGAGTAGGAATGAACTAAGACAATATCCTATCTATGAAACTGAAAAGGAACTAGTTTACTTAATATAGAAAGCTTTTACTTAATAAAATGAAGTCACAGACTGGGAAAAATATTTGCAAAAACAATATATTAGATACTAAAGGGACTGTTATCTAAAATGTACAAAAGTTCTTAAAACCGAACAATAGAAAAACCACCCAATTAAAAAATGGGCTACAGATCTGAATAGACATCTCACCAAAGAAGATATAGATGATAAACACACAAAAACATACTCAACATCATATGTCATAAGAGAATTGCCAATTAAAACAAAAATGAAATACCACTATACATATATTAGAATGGTCAGAATCTTAAACACTGACAATACCAAACACTAGTGAAGATGTGGAGCAATAGGAACTTTAATTCATTTCTGGTAGGAGTGCCAAATAGTACAGCCACTTTGGAAGACAATTTGGCAGTTTCTCACAAAATTAAATGTACTCTTACCTATTATCTAACAGCCATGATCCTTGGTATTTACCCAAATGATTTGAAAACTGATGTCCACACCAAAATCTGTGCATGAATGTTTACAGCAGCTTCATCCATAATTGGCAAAATTTGAAAGCAACCAAGATGTCCTTCAATAGACAAATGGGTAAACAAACTGTGGTGCATCTACTTATACAATGGAATATTATTCAGTGCTAAAAAGAAAAGAACTATCAAGCCATGGAAAGACAGAGAAAATTTAAATGCATATTGCTAAGTGAAAGAGACAATCCGAAAAGGCTGCATACTACATGATTCCAACTATACAGTATTCTGGGAAAGGCAAAATTATAAAGACAGTAAGAAAAGATCAGTGGTTGCCAGAGGTTTTGGGGAAGAAAGGGAGAAAGAGATGATAGTTGGAACACAGGGAATTTTTAGGGCACTGAAACTATTATTGTGTGTGAAACTGTAATGATGTATATACAAATGTCATCATACATTTGTTAAAATATATAAATTGTACAACACAAAGAGTGAATCCTAATGTAACAATGGATTTTAGTTAATAATAATGTATGAATATTGACTCATCAATTGTAACACATGCCTCACACTAATGCAAGATGTTAATAGCAGAGGAAATTGAAGGAGTGGTGAGGGGGTATAAGAAGCATCTGTATATTTTATTCAATTTTCTGTAAACCAAAAACTGATAAAAAGTCCATTAGTTAGAAAAAGATAAAGCTCTCACAACCAAAAAGTATAAAATGGAAGAACGTGAAACGTATTTTATTAACATGTCTCAAAACTGTTTTAAATATACATAATCTCAATTTTATACCTGGAATTTTGTCCTACTAAAATAATCATGATGAACACAAAAATGCTTATATCATTGTTTATTATGAAACTTAATTATCCAAAACTAAAAGATTGGTAAAATAAATTGTGATGCATTCAAACAATGAACGCCTGAAAATTTCTTTAGAAACATCTTAGGAAAAGACATTTAATGTATATTTAAAAAATTAAGATGTATTGCCAAGTGGAAAATAGAGCAGGTTTGTAAAATCGTATCCCTTTACCTAATTATTAAGAAAAAACACATATATAGCATTTTACGTGTTTGTCTCTATACATCTCTTCTATCATCCATCTAGCTATTTATATGTATGAATGGAGAGAAACAAAAATGCAAAATTACACTAACATGCTAACTTTGCTTATGTATTTTTAAATTAGCTTACAACCAGGTTTTTTTTTTGTTTTCTTCTTTTTGGTTATCTATATTTTCAATGATTTCTACAAATAATAGGTGTTGTTTTGTGATAAGAAAAAGTATAACGTAGTGTTTAAGATAAAAGTTTCTGGAGTAATCCTAATTATACCTCAAGCTATTTGGTTTACCTTTCTAAGCCTCACTTTGTACATCTGTAGAATGTGAATATTTTGTGAGAATATTCTGCAGAATAAGTGAGACACTGAATGTTAAGCATTTAAGCATATAGTGCCTGTTCCAGAGTAAGTGATCAATAAATATTTAATATTATTAATATATCATCATTATATAGAGAACTGAGAATTAAGGAACAAGCCCAAAGTGCATTCACTTCTACTGAGACACTATATTCAGGACTAAGAGGAGGTAGGAAATAGGCTTAGAGATCCCCATAAATATAAAATGAAACAATGGCTAGAGCCTTTCTCGACTTCTGTTCCTGTGAATATAGAAGACTCAGCGCAAATTAAAAAGAAAATCTCCAAACAAATCCAAGCAGACATGAAAGAATCGGAAGGAAGTCTGTGAGTTGCTTTAGTTATACGCTGATAATTAAGAGGAGACATTTGAAACACCCCTTTCAAAAATCTAATATCTTTAATATAGGATAACATAACACTGAACTTTGGAAAGATGTCAGCTTCGACTAATATTATAATTACTGTATATGTATTGCTCTTATGAGGATTTTTGTATAGAAATAATTTTATTTCACTTTGTAGTTCTTTATTTGAAAAAATCCTTTAAGACCATATTACCAAAAATAGTCAATTATTTAATGTTTTAAATTATAAAATCATATTCTCTTGAATTTCCATAACTCTTCAGTGGCATTGGGTAAATATGAGAAAACAGATTAGCCAACAAAAGTTTTAAAAGATAGAGCTTCTTAATCAGCTTTGCAGAGTGACAGAAAAGTACATTTAAAAGTCATGAAGCCCTGGGATCAAATCTTAACTCTTCACTTGATAGTATTTATTGGGTGCTTATTATTTAAGGCCCTCATATACCTTCGCATAGCTATGTAATCTTGGGTAAGTTACTTAGTCTTCCTGAACTTTAGTTTCCTGAACTATAAAATAGAATAAAATATTTTTATTCTTATTTCGAGGATTAGAAATAAGCTTCATTTCATCCCAATATTAATAATTGGACAAAAACACAAATGCATTACTTTATGGCAGGAATACAACATACGGAATATTTAAATGCAGATGATGATGATGATGATGATGATGATGGCAATGATGTCAGCAAACACATTGGTCTTATCGTATGCCAAACACTATTTAAATAGTTTATACATATAAACCTACTTAATTCTCATAGCTGCATTAAGGATAGGAAACTGAGATAGAATTTAGAGAATTCCTTTAAAAAATCTAGTAAAAAACATTTAATGTAAACAAATATTTAGAATGTATTGTCAAGTATAAAATAAAATGGGCTTATAAAATAGTGTAAGGTAAGGTCAAATAGTATAAGTATCTATGTAAGAGCTAGAAAGTTATGAAGCCAGATTGAAAGACAGGCAATCTGGTTGTAGGGTTATTGTTCTTAAGTACTAGACTATAGGGCTCTAAGTACTATAGGGCTCTTAAGTACTATACTAGACTCCCTTATGCTTAGTCTCATACTACATATGGAGCTGTGTTTATGAGCCATTTAGAAATGGATTTCTTACAAGTATCTTGCTTACAGAAAATAATTTTTTCTTTGTGATATGTGATTCTACCTATTTTTTCCATTTTGCCCAGGGTTAATGAACTGCATCAAGATCCAGAAAGAGAAGAACAAAAGGAGAGTTGAGTTCCAATTGCTTCTAAGGCTATAACAACACTTCCCCTGCTGAACTTGATTTCAAGGAAGAGGCAGAGTTAGAATGGCTCTAATTATAATAGATAATACTAAAGTTTCTGTTTATGAAATACACAATGAAGTGTACAGTTTGTTTATGACATGTATAATGCTGAACACTTTATATGCATGCTCTTGTTTCATTCTAATAACAATCCAATAATACCAGCATTTCTATTTCATGTTACAGATAGGTAAGTTGAAACTACAACTAACTTGTTCAAATCTGCACAGCCAATAAATAGCAAGATGAAGGTATGAATTCAACTCTGCTTGACCCAGATGACTTTAAACCTGTTTCACTATCACACCAAGTCATGAGATTTACGTTCATTTAAAAATTAAAAATGTGTATGGTTGTGAGAAACATAAAAAAATTACAATGTAATTAACACAATAAAAGTTTATTTTTCTCACACATACAAGAAGTCTGGAGTAGGCACTCTAGGCTTGACGTGTGATTTCACCATTGCCAGAACTCAGATTTTTTCTGTTTATCTACCCATTATCCCTACTATGCCACTTCCTAGTACAAGATGGCTGATCAAACTCCAGCTATTATGTCCATATTCCAGCCTACAGGAAAGAGAAAGGCACAAAGCAGAATGTGACTCCTCCCTTAAGAATAGCAGTTTTTCAAAAAACATAGATACATTCTTAGTCTATTTTATACTGCTATAAATATACCTGACACTGAGCAATTTATAATGAACAGAAATTTATTGGCTCACAGTTCATATCCAGTTTCCAGCCAGGGCCTTCTTGCTGAGTCATCAAAGGGCAAATGGCAAGAGAAAGAAAGAGGAGGCAAAAATTCATCCTTCCATAAGGGCTCCAATCTCATCCCTTAAGGTAAAGCCCTCATGGCCTATATCAGATTTCAAAAGTCCTACCTCTTAATACTGTTACAGTGGTAACTAAATTTCTGTCATTTTTTTTTAAAGGTGGGTTATCGCTTTGTTGTCCAGGTTAGAGTACAGTGGTGCCATTACAGACAGCTCACTACAGCCCCAACCTCCTGGGCTCCAGCCATCCTTCCATCTCAGCCTCCTGAGTAGCTGGGCCCACAGATGTATACCACTACACCTGGCTGATTTTCCTTTTTTTTTTTTTTTTTTTTTTTTTTTTTTTTTTTTTTTTTTTTGTAGAGACAGGGTTTTACCATGTTGTCCAGGCTGGTCTTGAACCCCTGGGCTAAAGCAATCACCCATCTCAGTCTCACAACATGTTAGGATTAGAGGTGTGAACCACCATGCCCAACTGGTAATTAAATTTCAACATGAGGTTTGGAGGGAAAAACAAACATTTAAACCACAGCACATATGCTGACATTTCTCTAGCTATAAGAGGGTATGGAGACTGCAGTCTTTATTCAGAGAGTGATATATATGGCTAAAATCAAGGGTTTTGCTACTAAGGAAGCAGAGGAGAATGAACAGTAAAATAGAAGTAGCAAGATCTGCTACAGTGTATACAGAGAAGAAGAAAATGACTTTTACATCTAACTCAATGCAGTGTAAAACACAGGCAGTACACATAAGCAAGAACACAGAGCCAGAGGTAACTATGAAAATGAGAGATCTCCTCCAAGGAAACTTCACAGAAATCTTGGAGGAGCTTAGACTTCCATAGGATGTGAAATAGGAATCTAAATTAGTTTTAGCTAGGCTTCAATAGACTAAGAGACACTCCTCACCACTATCACCCGAAACAGGAGGTGAGTGGTTCTGAGGAGTGTGATTCGAATTAAACAGCTTCTACCTTAGGATGTATATTATTCCAGTTTCACACTGCTATAAAGATACTACCTGAGACTGAGTAATTTATGAAAGAAAGAGGTTTAATTGGCTCAGTTCTGCATGGCTGGGGAGGCCTTAGAAATTTACAATCACGGCAGAAGGGGAAGGGGAAGCAAGGCATGTCTTCATAAGGTGGCAGGAGAGACAAAGAGTAAAAGAGGAAGTGCTACTTTTAAACCATCAGATCTAGTGAGAACTCACTGTCAGGAGAACAACATGGGGGAAACAGCCCTCATGTTCCAGTCACCTCCCACAAAGTCCCTCCCTCAACACATGGGGATTACAATTCAAGATGAAATTGGGTGGGAATACAGCCAAACCATACAAGGATAACATAATTTTACTCACTAATCTAGTCTCTGAGGTTACCTCCACTTTGAATCTGTTAGGACCTACAGAATCTACTTGGTTCTCCCTGCATTTGACCATATCCCAGGGCCAGATTTACTGCCTGAACTTAGGGATTACTGCTATATCCTTACACCCTAGGGAAGTTTCTGTTATACAGTAAGCATTAAATAAATATTTTCTAAGTTAAATTTTAAAAATATATAAATCAAAACAAACCTCATAATCAGGAAACCATAAATTAAAACAACGAGATATCCCTTTCTACTCATCAAAGTGATAAAAATTGAAAAGCATAATAACATTAACTGCCAGTAGAAATGTGTGGAAAACATTATTCTCATATACTGCCAGTGAGACTGTAAACTAATAATCCAGATTGGAAACTATATGGCAGCCTCTATTGAAATAGAAAATTTATATATGCTGTGACCCAACAATCCCACTTCTAGGTACATGACTTAAAGAAATGCTCACAGATAAATAAAAATTACCACACACAAATGCTTAATGTAGCATTATTTGCAATGTCAGAAAAAATGGAAACATGTGTAATGCCCACCCATAGAAGAAAGGGTTTATAATGTGTTATGTTCATACAATGGAATAAAAGCCAGGTGCTTGAGACTTCTATTACTATGCTCAGTTTCCTTTTCCTTCTGAACATACTTCTATATATACTTTGCATTCAGGTGGGGTAATGTGATTATCTTTGGCCAATAACTTATGAACAGAAATGACATTTCTGCATTGAAGCATTTAATTGCTTATGTGAGATGCTACAGCTTTCTTTTCTCGCACTGTTGTGACGGAGGAGGTTTTATTTTTCAGATGGTGTACTGCCAAAATGGTGAAAACTTATTCAGCCTGGGCCCTGAGTAAATTTATAGAGCAGAGTATGCCACCAATCCAGGTTACTCCTGGTTATTCAGCAGGAATAAGAAACTAACATTGCTCAGTTAAATAACTGAGATTTAGGACACCAGAGTTTTCCTGATTAATAAAAGATAAGGGGAACAGATTAGAACATAGCTACGTTTAATTTTTGAAACTACACAATTCTCAGAAATATATATTGAGAGAAACAGGCAAATTTCAGCATAGTTTTTATAGGATCATGTTAATCTGGAAGTACAAAATCATACACACAGTGAAAAAATACCGGGTGATTGAATATGGATGAAAATCAATGATATAAAACAGTATGAAAATGGACAAGACGGTAACATCACCTTCAGTGAGTGGGGATAAGAAATGAGACTCCTTTTTAATAAAAGGAATTTTAGCTATGTAGGTTGAATGAAAGTCTCCCAAAATTTATGTCCACATCCAAATCCGTGGAAGTGGTGGTGATTACCTTATTTGAAAAAAGGGTCTTTATAGTTACAATTAAGTTAAGGATTCTGAGATAAAATCATCTTAGATTATGCAGTGGGCTCTAAATCCAATGTGTCTTTATAAAAAAACAAAAAAGGAAAAAATGATGTGAACATGAAGGCAGAAATTGGAGTGCTGTGACCAAAAAGCCAAAGAAGTTAAGGAATGCTTGGAGCCACCCGAAGCTGGAAGAGGCAAGGAAGGAACCTCTCCTGCAGCTTCCAGAGCAAGTGTGGCCTGTGAACACCTTGACTTCAGACTTCTGGCCCCCCGAATTGTGAGAGAATAAATTTTTGTTATTTTAAGTCACCTGGTTTGTGGTAATTCATTGCAGCATCCTGAGAAACTAAAACTAAATCAATCAGTAATGCCTCCTTTCTTAAAACAAAATAATGGGAAGAAAATATAACAGAATATTACTGGCTGATAATTGTGGGTAGGAAACAAGTATTTTTATAATATAACTTATATTGTCTTACATTTTAAAATTTCTCACAATAAAATTTAAAATAAATTTTTACTGGGATTATATTGTAAAATTAATTATGGTTTACTGCATAATTTTATGCAGTTAACTGCTTTGTAAATGCTTAAAACTCTGACAAGAGAAACATTTTCAGTTGTAAACACACTCATTTCTCATTTTAGATGGTCCACCATTACAATGACTCTCGAGGCCTTTCACATTTGACTTGCATCTCATTTTATAGTTTTAATTCCTATAGCCTACAAACTCCTGACACACACCCTATGTTCTAGAGTACCTACACTTTGCCACACAGGACATCTTTAAGTCTTCATGACTTTTCTTCTGCTGTTTCCATCACTTAAAATGGCCTCTAAGGCCTGGAAAACTCCTAATACTTCTAGATCCAGTTCAAAAGATACCCATAAAGGAAGCCATCTCTGATTCCTCGGAATTAGTTTCTGCTTTGTACTCTCTTAGCATTTAGTTTATAATGAATTCTAATATTATATTTGTGTTTTCCTTGCCAGTCTTTGCCTATGAAACAGAAATAGTCAAAGCTATAATTAATTACATCTATATCCCCAATAACTAACACAGCTCCTGACACAGACCAGGAGTCCACTGAATGCTAGCTGAACAAATTAATGAATACATGACTTTCTTTCATAGTTTAATGCTTCTTATCCTGAATTTCTAGATGGTCCAAACATCACAAACTATTGTCAATTTAAGAAAGATATCTATCTGCAGCAAAGCAAATTAACCCCAAAACTAATTTCTCTCCAACAGTATCAAGCACCAGAGAATGCTATTATTATTATACTTTAAGTTCTGGGGTACTTGTGCACAGCGTGCAGGTTTGTTACATAGGTATACATGTGCCATGCTGTAGGCTGCATCCACCACCCCGTAATCTACATTAGGAATTTCTCCTAATGCTATGCTTCCCTGATCACCCACTCCCTGCTCTTCTTCCCCTAGACCCCACCCCATCAACAGGTTTCAGTGTGTGATGTTCCCCTCCCTGTGTCTATGTGTTCTCATTGTTCAACACCCACTTATGAGTGAGAACATGTGATGTTTGGTTTCCTGTTCTTGTGTCAGTTTGCTGAGAATGATGATTTCCAGCTTCATCCATGTCCTTGCAAAGGACATGAACTCATCCTTTTTAATGGCTGCATAGTATTCCATGGTGTATATGTGCCACATTTTCTTTATCCAGTCTATCATTAATGGGCATTTGGGTTGGTCCAAAGTCTTTGCTATTGTGAACAGTGCTGCAGTGAATATACCTGTGCATGTGTCTTTACAATAGAAGGATTTATAATCCTTTGGTATATACCCAGTAATGGGATTGCTGGGTCAAATAGTATTTCTATTTCTAGGTCCTTGAGGATTCACCACACTGTCTTCCACAATGCTTAAACTAATTTACACTCCGACCAACAGTGTAAAAGTGTTCCTATTTTTCAACATCCTCTCCAGCATCTGTTGTCTCCTGACTTTTTTTTTTTTTTTTTTTTCTTTTTTTTATTGCATTTTAGGTTTTGGGGTACATGTGATGAACATGCAAGATTGTTGCATAGGTACACACATGGCAGTGTGCTTTGCTGCCTTCCGTCCCCTCACCTGTATCTGTCATTTCTCCCCATGCTATCTCTTCCCACCTCCCCACCCCCCGCCCCTCCCCCATTTCCCCCCAACAGACCCCAGTATTGCCATTCTAACTGGCATGAGATGGTATCTCAGTGTGGTTTTGATTTGCATTTCTTTAATGATGAGTGATGATGAGCTTTTTTTCATAAGTGTGTTGGCTGCATAAATGTCTTTGAGAAGTGTCTGTTCATATCTTTCACCCACTTTTTGATGGGGCTGTTTATTTCTTGTAAATTTGTTTAAGTTCTTTGTAGATTCTGGATTTTAGCCATTTGTCAGATGGGTACATTGTAAAAGTTTTTTTTCCCATTCTGTTGGTTGCCAGTTTATTCTAATGATAGTTTCTTTTGCTGTGCAGAAGCTCTTTAGTTTAATTAGATCCCATTTGTCTATTTTGGCTTTTGTTGTCATTGCTTTCGGTATTTTAGTCATGAAGTCCTTGCCCATGCCTATGTCCTGAATGGTATTGCCTAGGTCTTCTTCTAGAGTTTTTATGGTGTTAGGTCTTATGTTTAAATCTTTAATCCGTCTGGAGTTATTTTTGTATAGGGTGTAAGGAAGGGATTCAATTTCAGCTTTCTGCACATGGCTAGCCAGTTTTCCCAACACCATTTATTAAATAGGGAATCCTTTCCCCATTGCTTGTTTTTGTCAGATTTCTCAAAGAACAGATGGTTGTAGATGTGTGGTGTTATTTCTGAGGCCTCTGTTCTGTTCCATTGGTCTGTATCTCTGTTTTAGTATCAGTACCATGTTGTTTTAATTACTGTAGCCTTGTAGTGCAGTTTGAAATCAGATAGTATGATGCCTCCAAGTCTGAAATTGAGGCAGCAATTAATAGCCTACCAACCAAAAAGTCCAGGACCAGATGGGTTCATAGCTGAATTCTACCAGAGGTACAAAGAGGAGCTGCTACCATACCTTCTGAAAGTACTCCACACAATAAAGAGGGAATCCTCCCTAACTCATTTTATGAGACCAATATCATCCTGATACCAAAACCTAGCAGAGACAGAACTAAAAAAGAAAATTTCAGGCCAATATCTACGATGAACATTGATGCAAAAATCCTCAATAAAATACCGGCAAACCAAATGCAAAAGCACATCAAAACGCTTATCCATCACAAGCAAGTCGGCTTCATCCCTGTGATTCTAGGCTGATTCAATATACACAAATGTATAAATGTAATCCATCACATAAACAGAATCAAAGACAAAAACCACATGATTATCTCAATAGATGCAAAGAAGGCCTTTGACAAAATTTAACAGCCCTTTATACTAAAATCTCTCAATAAACTAGGTATCAGTGGAATGTATCTCAAAATAAGAAGAGCTATTTATGACAAACCCACAGCTTATATCATACTGAATGGGCAAAAACTGGATGCATTCCCTTTGAAATCTGGCACAAGACAAGGATGCCTTATATCACCATTCCTATTCAACATAGTATTGGAAGTTCTGGCCAGGGCAATCAGGCAAGAAAAAGAAATAAAGGTATTCAATTAGGAAAAGAGGAAGTCAAACTCTCTATTTGCAGATGACATGATTGTATACTTAGAAGACCCCATTGTCTTAGCCCAAAATCTCCTTAAGCTGATAAGCAACTTCAGCAAAGTCTCAGGATACAAAATCAATGTGAAAAAATCACAAGCATTCCTATACATGAATAACAGACAAACAGAGAGCCAAATCATGAGTGAACTCCCATTCACAATTGTTACAAAGAGAATAAAATACCTAGGAATACAACTAACAAGGGATGTGAAGGACCTCTTCAAAGAGAACTACAAACCACTGCTCAAGGAAATAAGAGAGGAAAAAACAGATGGGAAAACATTCCATGCTCATGGTTAGGTAGAATCAATATCCTGAAAATGGCCATACTGTTCAAAGTAATAACGTATAGATTCAATGCTGTCCCCATCAAGCTACCATTGACCTTCTTCACAGAATTGGGAAAAACACTTTAAATTTCATATGGAATAATAAAAGAGACCACATAGTGAAGACAATCCTGAGAATGTCTTCTCAAGAAAAAAAAGAAACTGCCTCAGAGCTGCTTTAACAACAGAAAATTCATCTCACCCCCTGGTTATAAGCCCTTGCCCACTGCATTAAGTTCAGCACAGAGACCAGCACTCTCATGGCATTCTGAATAATTCTCCAACAGAGCTTGGTACCCTCTCCAGCAGCCTGACCTACAACTTGTATTCTGAAGAAAAAAATAATAATTGAGGCACTTTTGTTTACTTTATTGGAATAGTAGAGGGAGAAAGATGTTTTAAAAAATGAAACGTACCTTTCTTGTTGGCACCAGGATTACCTTCCCAAATGTCTGTGTTTACAGGGAATTAGAAAGTACTGAATTTGTTTCTTTAAAATAAAGTGAGTCCTAGAAAAGCATAGGAGTTACCTTCAGCAGCATAGAACCAGGGGAAAATCACAGTATCTAACACTATTCTTACATCTTTACATTCACCAAGGTTTTTGTTGCAGAAATCCCTAAATATCAGCTCCAATTGGCTTCTCCTCCACTCAGAAGCCTTCACTTCCCACTAAAATCTACACATTTCTGAGCACTTTTAACATATTAGCCTTACTATCTCTATATACCCAGTGTTTATCACAGTGAGTGGCACATAGTGGTCTGAGTATGCTGAATGAATGAGTAAATCAATGATCATATAGGCCTTATATTAGGAACATGGAAAGGAAAAATGAGGAATATTGTCATATTTGTACAAATTATGTACATTATTTGTACAAAATATTTGTACAAATAATCCCAAGGAATTTATCCATAACTTTTATCTTAATATGTCATCACTCGTTTACTTTAACATTTTTCTTTTTTAATGAAGATAACTTACAAACAGGAAAGTACAAAAATCTTTAGTGGCCACTCATTACATATTTGCATGTCTGCTTCTTAAGAAAAGTGTGAGCATTTCATGATCATGTAATCCTATTAGCTCTCTTCTACCTTTTCCACTACCACTGTCAAATATATAACTTCCACTGATATTATACTACCTAGAAGCCATTATTACCACTATTGTTTTAAAACAGTCAATATCCTTTTCTTCATACATTTACCATTTCCATTGCTTCTCATTCCTTCCTGTAGTTCCTAGAATTTTTGAGAATTTATGAAGGACATTTAATAACTGATTCAAGAAACCATATATTGCAAGTAAAATAAATACAAAGAAAATCCCACTTAGGAACTTGATATGGATTGGGTCTGTGTCCCGACCAAATCTCAAATTCAATTGTAATCCCCAGTGTTGAAGGTGGGGCCTGGTGGGAAAGACTGGACCACAGGGATGGATTCCTCATGAATGGTTTAGGACCATCCCCTTCGTGCTATTCTCATGATAGTTGGTGAGTTCTCATTAGATCTGATCATTTTAAAGCATGTAGTACCTCCCCACTCTCTCTCTTGCTTCTGTTCCCTCCATGTGAGATTTCTCAGTCCCCTTTGCCTTTCACCATGACTCAAAGCTTTCTGAGGCCTCCTGTGAGGCGGAAGCTGCTATGCTTCCTGCACAATCTGCAAAACCATGAGCCAATTAAACCTCTTTTCTTTATAAATTACCCAGTCTCGGCTATTTCTCTACAGTAGTGTGAGAATGGACTAATATAGAACTTCATAGTCAAACTGCTAAGATCATTTTTTCTTTAGCCTGAAGAACTTCCTTTAGGCCTTCTTGGGGTTCAGGTATGCAAGGAATATGTTTTCTCAGATTTTGTTTACCTTCATTTTTGAAGGATATTTTCACTAGAAATGGAATTCTATGGTTTTTTTTTTTTAATTCCCCTTTCAGCACTTTAAAGATGCCAATCTATTGTCATTTGACTTCTACCATCTCTATTGAAAGGTCATACCTATTGTACTTTTGAAGATTATAAGTCTTTTATCTAGGGCTATGTTTAATATTTTCCCTGTTATGATGTTAATTCTTCAAGGGGATATTTGAAAAGGCAGCCTAAAACTTAGAGGAGAGACATTTTGGGGAATCATTACTATATAAATAAAAAATGGAAGCCATGAGGATGAATGAGATTATCCAGGGATAGTATAAAAGAAGGGAAGGGAATGACTTAAGGCCAAGATAGGGAAATATTTAGGATGTAATAAAAGGAGGAGAAACCCATAACTGATGCAAAGAAAGAATGAGAGAAGGGAGAGATTAAGCAGTATATGGTATCTTGAAAAGAAGGGAATAAAGTCATGAAGGGAAATCATCAACAACGTCAAATTATGAGGCAGGGTTCAGTTAGATGAGTGTAAGGAGGCATCCTTTACATTAGGAAAAATAAAAAGTACTGGAAAAAAATATCTGCTATATGACATTTTATATAATTTCTTTTTGCTCCTATAACAAGTTATCACAAATGCAACGGCTTAAAACAACCCAAATCTACTATCTTACAGTTTTGAAGGTAAGAAGTTCTACAATCAAGACGTTGACAGTATTACCTTACTTCTGGGGCTTTAGGGGGAGAATCTGTTTCTCTACCTTCTCCAGCTTCTAGAGACTATCTGCATTTCTGGCTTGTGGCTCCTCCCTCTATCTTTAAGGTCATCAGCACAGCATCTTAAAATTTCTCTCTCTGGCCTCTCTGCTTCTCTCATCATGTCTCCTCTGACTTTAATCCATGTCTCCTCTGACTTTAATCTTCCAGTCTCCCTCTTACAAGGACTCTTATGATTATATTGGGCACACTTGGATAATCCAGCACAATCTTCTCATCTCAAAAATCCTTAATTGCATCTTCGATGTCCCTTTGCTATGTAAGGTAACATATTCAAAGGTTTTGAGGACTAGGACATAAATATTTTGGGGGGCCTCTTGTTTTTCCTATCATAATCATGTTATATCACCTCTTATCTGCATCTCAGTTCTCTTATTTTTAAGATGGACATAATTTACTAAAAAAAACTAGGCTACTGAAAGTATTTGTTTAAAGTAAATTGAACCCTGCGATTCAAGGCAGACTATTAACTTAGTCCATTCATGCTGTCATACCAAATCAGAAGCTTGGCAATTTATAAACAACATAATTTTATTACTCATATTTTTGAAGGCTGAGAAACAAAAGATCAAGACCCCAGCAAAATTGGTGTTGCTGAAGGCTGCTCTCTGCTTCCAAAATGGTGCCTTGCTGCTGCAACCCCCAGACAGGAGGAAGGCTATGTCTTCACACAGTGGAATGGACAGAAAAGCAAGGTAGTGCTCTCTTCAACCTTGAGCTCTTATAGAGGTGCTAATTCCATTCAAAAGGGCAGAGTCTTCATGACTTAATCACCTCCCAAAGGCCACATCTCTTAATAGGCTTGCATTAGAGATTAGATTTCAACATGAATCTTGAAGTGTAAACCATAGCGGCAGTCATTCAAACCATAGCACCAGTCATTAATAAACAGTGATTAAAACGGAATCTTAATTTCTCCGCTACTGATGGGAGATGATATAGGAGGATGGAGTTATTGATTAGGAATCATGTCATGGCAATATCGTGGCAAATGAGCTACAGGCGTTTTAAGGACAGGGTTTCCCCAATAGGTGAGAAAAAAAGAGACATTTCTGTTTTGAAAAAGGAGACGAATATTCCCTAGCAATAAGCTCAAATGTCTCTCAGCAAACTGTCCCACAAGGAAGGAAATGAACAACACACGACCAAAGGTGAAAGGAACTAGAGAGAGAAATAAGCCCATGGGTAATCACATAGGAACCTGCAGTCCCCTGATCTGAGGCCATGCTTTTCAAGATGAACTTAAGAATTGCTAGATAGAAAATGATTAAAAATAAAAAAGGCAATATTCTCTTCCTCTTCATGATTTTGGTTTCCATTTCAAGTTTCAATTTCACTTGAGTAGCTATAGTCCTCTACTGAATAATACCAATATTGGTTAAAATAAGTATTAGTGGAAAAGAAGGCGGCTCTGGAGTAAAGAAATATAGAATTTAGTTCCAAGTCTGCAACTAATTTACTGGGTAAATTTAAGCAAATTTCTTCTTCTTGCCTTGGTTTCCCCATGTATAAACCAAGAACTGCATTGAGCTAACATGCCATAGACTTTTATTAATGAGGTTTTGTCCTCTCTTTTTCTCAGAGATCTCATTTATTTTCATGACTTTGATGTCATGTCTATATTAATAACTCCCAAATAATGTTATCCTTTCACTAGCAATCAGAGTTGTAGCGTTATCCATTAAAAATTTCTACTTGGTCATTCTGCTACCACCTCACACTCAACATGACAAAAACTTCAAGTCCCTTGAATCCATGTGCTTATCTATCTCATTTTATTTCCAACTATTTCCCAATACATGTCAAGTGAATAGCCATTTGCCCTACCCAACAAACCAACTCCTGTTATCCCATCTCAATATTCCGAGATCTTTATTTGCTTATGTTATCTCCCACGCAGTGCCCTCTATCCTTGGGCCACCTTTGTGTAAGATCTCAATTTCCTATAATAATCATATTAAAATTATGATACATGTGCATTTAGTAAAAGTTTCTTCACTACTAATCTAAATAAGAAATTGACTTACTGTGTCACTCTGGACCAGCTATAACTTCTCTAAGCGGCTAGGCACAGAGGCTCACGCCTGTAATACCAGCACTTTGGGAGGCCAAGAAGAGCAGATCACCTGAGGTCAGGAGTTTAAGACCAACCTAGCCAACATGGTGAAACCTCATCTGTACTAAAAATACAAAAAATAGCTGGGTGGGATGGTGCATGCCTGTAATCCCAGCTACCCAGGAGGTGGAGGCAGGAGAATCACTTGAATCTGGAAGGTGGAGGGTGCAGTGAGCTAAGATTGCACCAATGCAATCCAAGCTGGGCAGCAGACAGAGACTCCATCTCAAAAAAAAAAAAAAAAAAAAAGAAAGAAAAGAAAAGAAAAAATGTGCCTGGCACAGTGGCTCATTCCTGTAATCCCAGCACTTTGGGAGACTGAGGCAGGTGGATTGCTTGAGGTCAGGAGTTCAAGATCAGCCTAGCAAACGTGGTGAAACCCCATCTCTACTGAAAATACAAAAATAAGCCGGGTGTGATAGTGTGCACCTGTAGTCCCAGCTACTTGGGAGGCTGAGGCATTGAGAATAGCTTGAACCCAAGAGGTAGAGGTTGCGGTAGGTCAAGACCCCACCACTGCATTCCAGCCAAGGTGACAGAGCAAGACCCTGTCTCATAAATAAATAAATAAATAAAAATAAATGCACATGTGAACATTCCTCATGTTATTTTTTTGTCTATTGAAATTCTATTAATCTTTCAAGTATAGCCCTTTAACACCAGCTATGTGAAATCTTTCTGAGTTTCTCATCAACCATGGAAATATACTGACAATTGGAATGTGATAATTTTCTAAATTCACACTCTGCATCTGCATCACAGGGTCTGTCTTATATATATTTACCTGAGAATATATGTATCTTTCTCTCCCACCAGTCAGAGACTATGACTGCATCTGCAGTGCTTTGCTCCATGCTTTTCAACAGAGACAACCAGAAAATGCTTGTTAAATGAATGTATGAAAAACGGAATGAAAAGAAAGGTGAGGAAATTAGGCATACATGTTTTATACTTATTGTGATATTCCTATTTGGAACCAAAAATGTAGCTACATAACCTTCAAAATTACTCTGGCCAGGTGTGGTGGTTCATGCCTGTAATCCCAGCACTTTGAGAGGCCGAGGTGAGTGGATTACCTTGAGGTCGGGAATTCAAGACTAGCCTGGTCAACATGGTGAAACACCATCTCTACTAAAACTACAAAAATCAGCCAGGCATGGCGGCACACTCCTGTAATCCCAGCTACTCGGGAAGCTGAGGCAGGAGAATTGCTTCACCTGGGAGGCAAAGGTGGCAGTGAGCCAAGATGGCGCCATTGCACTTCAGCCTGGGTGACAGAGCAAGCTGTCTCATAAAATAAAATGCTTCTGAGAGAAAAAAAGAAAATCATATGATATAAAAGCATTTAAATAAAGTTTGGAGTTTCATTTGTCTTTTAGAATCCAAGTCTAATAATGCTATTTAGCATTTCTATAGTATTTAACATTTTCAAAGTACAGTGTTAATTAATTAATCCTAATGCTCTGTAAGGCAGGTCAATATTATGATCTCTGAAAAGTTAAGAAAAAAAATTCAAAGGTATCTTGCCTTCTCCTTTTAGAACATGAGACACTGCTGAATATTATTGCAAATATAAAAGAGTGTTTTCAAATAGAAATTAGTAAAGTTTAGATATGAAGCAAAGGGGTGAGGGAGCCAAGATGGCCAATTAGAAGCAGCTACTGTGGGTGGTACTTATGGAGAGGAATTAAAGGGGTAAGTAATTCATCACCTTCAACTGAGATATCCTGGTACTCAAATTAGGCCTGATCAGGGAAACAACCTGACTCATGGAGAACTGAGAAAAGCAGGGCAGGGCGACGGCCCACCTGAAAGCAACACAGAGCCAAGGGAACCCCCACTTCCAGCCACGGGAAGCAGCAAGTGAATGTGTGACCCTAGGAAACCATGCTTCTCCCACAAATCTCTGCAACCCTTGGTTCAACAGATTCCCTCGTCAATGCACTCCACCAGGGCCTTGGGTCTGACACAGTTATATGGAGTCTTGGCAGAGCTGCCACTCAGGCATGCACAGAGACCCTGGAGGTTTACTTACTCCCACCCCAGGATCCCAGGGAAAGGTAACTGCAACTCAGGCAAGGTGGGAGGTCTGCACATACCCTCTAGCAAGAGAGCTGAATCCAGCGCGTTCGAGCAGCATTGTTCTGCCAGCCCAGCTTCCACAGCACCTCACAAGAGAAGACCAGCTGGCTTGCAATTCCAGCCAGCCACGTGACCTTGGGTACCGCCTATCTTAAAAGGGACTCAACCTCCAGGAGGAGGAGCAGACCGCCGTCTTTTCTCTTTGGACGACTCAGCCATTCCGGCCTGCAGATTTTAGAGAATCCAAACAGTATAGACAATAAAAAGATCCCCAACACAGTACAGCTGTTTTACCAAAATGTCTGTTTTACCAGACTGCTTCTTTAAGCAAGACCCTGATCCATTCCTTTTCACTGGGTGGCGTCTCCCAACCTGGCCTCCAGCCACCTGATCTCTATTCTAGGGACAGAACTCTGATCTCTCTCTGGGACGGGGTGCCAGGCGGAAGGGGCAGGCTGCCACTTTCGTTGTTTGGAAGACTCAACCATTCTATCCTGGAGGCTTCAGAGAGTCCAAACCGTCTAGGTGAGGAAGGGAACACAGCATAGCACTGCACCTTTACCAAAACGTGGCCAGACTGCTTCCTTAAGTGGGACCCAATCCATTTCTCCTCACTGGTCAGGACCTCCCAGCAGAGACCTCCAGCCACCTTTACCCCTACTCTACAGATAGAGCGCTGATCACTCCCTGGGAAGGAGTGCTGGGGGAGGAGCAGGCCACCACCTTTGCTGTTTGGGCGACTCAGCCATTCCAGCCTGCGGGCTTTGGAGAGTACAAGCTGACCAGGGCAGAGGTGCTTCCCCAGCACAGCAGAGCTGCTTTGTCTAGGAGGGAAAGAGGCAAGGAAGGAGGGAGGCTAATTGTTAGTTTGTTGCTTTTCTCCCTTCCTGACCTCTAGCCACATTGGAATGCCCTTTTGAAAATGTTCATTTAGTCAGCATGAAAGCTGGTCTTACAGGTGAAAATTCTTTAGTATAGAATGGTAACATTACTGAGGTGACAATGTTGATGGAAGAAATGGGCAAATTCCTTGAAAAATATAACTTACCAAAATAGATTTTAACAGAAATGGGAAATCTGAATAAACAACTAGTAAAGACAATAAAGGAATTTAAAACTTCCCATCAAATAAAACACCAGGTCATATTATTTTATAGGTGAGTTATAACCAATTTTCAAGGAGCAGAAACCCACAAAGAACAAAAATCATGAAAAACTTCATTATTCCATAAAGCCCGTGTAAGTCTAATGCCAAAACCAAGAAAGGACTGTAAAAGAAAGAAAAATTACCCATCTATTCCACTCATGTACATTGTTGCCAAGGATTTTAAACAAAACACTAGCATAGGATATCCTAAATGTGGAATAATATTTCATAGGGAAAATAAATTGACTATAGTAAACCCAATGATATAAGTGAATCTTAGTAACATCAAGTTTAACAAGCCAGTTTCAGAAGACGAATTACTACATTATACTGATGTTACAATGCTCCAAAACAATGAAAATTAAACAATATTGTTTAACTATACATATGACCTGAAAAAACTGTTTTAAAAACAAAATTCTATTTCTGGTTCTAGATCCTAGAGGAATCACCACACTGTCTTCCACAGTGGTTTAACTAATTTACACTCACACCAACAGTATAAAAGTGTTCCTATTTCTCCACATCCTCTCCAGCATCTGTTTTTTCCTGACTTTTTAATGATCGCTATTCTAACTGGCATGAGACGGTGGTATCTCATTGTGGTTTGGATTTGCATTTCTCTAATGACCAGTGATAATGAACTTTTTTTCATGTTTATTGGCTGCATAAATGCCTTCATTTGAGAAGTGTCTATTCATATCCTTTGCCCACTTTTTGATGGGATTGTTTGTTTTTTTGTGTGTAAATTTGTTTAACCTTCATGTGTGCACATGTATCCTTCAAACTTGAGGTATAATGAAAAAGTTTTTTAAAAGCATAAAATTTATGTCTGAGGAGGAATAGAACGATTTAAGCTATTGGTCATGTTCTTTTTCTTGGATTCAATGGTGGGTTCTTGAGTAGTCTTATATTATTTAAAAAACAAATAATAAAAAAGGCCATATATAGATCAATAGTGACAGTATATATGAAACAAGAATTATGATTTCTCTAATTCAACACATCTAAAGTCTGTATGATACATTTAAAATTAAAGACTGGGTTTTCCAAGGTCCAGAACGTGATGGGCAAGATAACAGAAAGATCTCACATTAAACCTCCTAGTTCAGTTTGGCCATAGTCAACTCAATACAGCTGGAAAAATACCACTATTTAAATGTGTTAGACTTCCATTATAAAAGCCTATCATAAAATCTGCCCCCAGAGAACTTTGGGTAAGCCTGGATTACCACAGGCTTCCCAGACTAAGAGCAGATACAGGTTCCAACAATTGACCAGGTTTTAGGATGTAATGAAATAGATAAGGTAAGAGGTCTAGGTTTAATTCTGTCTAGCCACTATCATCTGTTGGTTGTGTAGCCATGAGTAATAATTATAATTATAACCATCCCTGAAATCTCATGCAATCTGTTAGATTTTTAAAAGTACTTTCATACACATTGTTTCCATTCCATACGCCTGTACAGTAAGCATTGAAACTGGCATGGCAAGTGCTATTACTTAAGCACATATATAAGGAAACTGAGGCATAGCAAAGTGAAAGGGAACACAGTAAAACCAGAACCCAAATCCAGTTCCTTCTGATTCCAGGCCTAATCTTCTTTCTACTCTATCAAGCTACCTCATACTTCTCTTTTCTGAAACTAAAAATTTGGAAGGTGATTTGACAATTTACATCCTTGCAAATATTCATACCCATTGACTCGTGACACTTCAAGATATCATACTCAAAGATTTAACATGAAAGGTGCCAAAAATATTACTACTTAATCATTATTATTAATGATAGTTATCCATGTTTACCAAATGGCAGGTACTAAGAACTACAGAGACTGTCCCAGCTAATCCAAGTATTAGTACTCACGCTTTGTAAACTAGGAAACAGGTGCAGAGACTTGGAGTTAAGATATAATGAAGATTGCATGGCCAGAAATTAAACTCATAGGCTGAATCTGAAGCCCATGGTCTTTGATACTATATTAAGTGGAAACTTTATGATCACAAGTGATTCTCCCTAAGAATTAGGCTCATAGATTCCCCTACCAACTATTAGGTAATACAGCAAGACTGTCAGCCAGAGAAAGCATTTTAAAACCCCATTTATAGCTATGTGTGGAGGGGCAAAGAGGAGTCCAGGGGAAGACAGTGAAGTGTGGCAAAAGAAATTCCTACCACAGGCAGGTATTATTGCTGAGCCTGGTTTTATGTCTAACTGACAGTCAATTACAGTTTGAAGCTAGGGAAGGCTTGGAGTTTTTGTCAAATAAACCAGCTCCACCAATTTTTCTGGGCTACATTTGGTAAGCCACTTAATCTCTGAATACACATAGCCACTGGTTTCCAGACATATATATAACTCTTTGCTTGACATATACACTTCATTGTCTAATAGCCATCTTAGATTTAACATGGCTGAAACAGAAATTTTGATATTTATTCCCAAAATCTGCTTCTCCCACAGCCTTCTCCATTTCAGTAAATGATACAACTGTTCACACAGTTGCTCAGGTCAAAACCCTATGAGTCATTTTTTTATTTCTTCTTTCTCTCAAACCCTACCTAAGCAAGTCATGTTGACACAACCACAAAATATATCCAAAATCTGCTCACTTCTATTATTATCACTCTTATCCAAGCCATCATCATTTCTCATCTGGACCACTGCAACTGTTTCCTAACTGGTCCTTTATTCTTTTCTGTTTATAATCCATTCTCCACACACTAATCAGGGTTTTTTTTTTTTGTAAATATAAGTCAAATTGTGTTTTTTAACTGCTTAAGATACTCTAATGGTTTCCTAACACATGTAGAATAAAATCTGAACTTTTTTTCTTAGACTACAAAGGCTTATGATATCTGGCCTTCCCTAACTTCTCAAACTCATTTTTGACTTCTCATCCCATCATTTACTATTCTTCCACTACATTTGTGTGTTCTTTTTTCCTAAATAGCATATGTTAGTCTGGGTTCTCCAGAGAAATAATCAATATAAGATGTATGTATACATATATATATATATATATATATATATATATATATACATATTAAATAATATTTATTTATTATAAGGAAATGGCTCACATTATAGAGACTGAAAATCCCACGATCTGTAGTCAACAAGCTGGAGACCTAGGAGACCCAATGGTTTTCTTCCAGTCCAACTCTGAAAACCTGAGAATCAGGAAAGCCTATGGTGTGAGTGCCAGTCTGACTGTTCCAAAGGCAAGAGAAAAACAATATCCCAGCTTAAAGGCAGCAAGGTAGAGAGAGTGAATTCCCTCTATTTAGCCTTTTGTTCTATTCAGGCATCAATGAATTGGATGAGTTCTACCCACAATGGGTAGGGCAATCTGTTTTACTAAGTCTACTGATTTGAATGCTAATCTTAGCCAGAAACACTCTCACACACTCGGAATGATGTTTAACCAAATATCTGGGCACCTAGTGGCCCAGTTAAGTTGACATATAAAATGAATCATGACAAGACACAAAGCTTATTTTAACCTTAAGATATATTTATTTACTGTTCTCTGCTTACAATTATAATCACTTAGATCTTTCTAAAACTAGGTCTTTCCTAATGCTTGATATCTCTTAATTTGAATTTGTCATCCTTAGTGAGTCCTTCCATGATGATCCAGTCTAAAGAAGGGCCTCAGTCTCTGTACTTTGTACATCTTAAGCATGTATATTTATTTATTGTCTCCTCCTATTAGAATGTAAGATTCAAAAGAAGTAATCATGCCTGTCGTATTTGAAGGTGTTCATCCAGTGTCTAGAACAGTTTCTAGAATATAGCAGATGCTCAATAAATGCTTGCAAAATGAAAAAAATCTGTAAAATTAGGATGATAGTGTCTACCTCATAAGATGGTTTAGAGATTCAATAACATGTAGAATTGTTTACAATTAAGTAGATGCTCAGAGGATATGACCTTCAATCTTAAGATTAAAAATATACTTAAAACAAAGATTAATATCCATCCCAATAGCATTTCCTACTCATCTCAAGAAAAAGTTCAGCAAGTAGTTTGCTTCTCAGTGTCTTAGATCTTCATCTGCAAAATGGGAACTTAAAAATTCTACCTTGTAAGACTTCGGAGATTATATAAGATGGCATGTAAAGCACCTACACACGGTTACCTTCTTCCTTTAGTTGTTATTAGGACCAAATGAGATAGCTGAAAGGAAAAGTGTTTTATAAACTGTGAGGAGCTCTTTTACTGTAGGTTTGATATTCTCAAGCAGAGATCTGCAGACAGACAGATGAAATCAGATTCATTAGACTCTGGCTGTCAAATAAAATATGTTTTAAAATATAAATTTTGGGCTCTTTAGAATCAAACAGGATTCTCCCTGCCAGCAAGCAGCACAAGGCTCTACTCAAAGCCATTAACACCATACAATTCCTGCTTGGCAATGTTAGCCCTCATGTTGGCAGTGAGGATCGTCAATTAACAGATGGGAATCTGGCTCTTGGAGCACTTTGGGGCAGGACACAGAAAGCTTTGGGTAAAATAGTTGTGTGCCCGATAATCCACCGGTCATCACATCCTTATTTCCTACACCTGCTCATTTAGGTGGCCTTCAGCTCTTCAAACAGGAGGAAAAGTGGATCCCCCAGGGCAGCAACTATGATGCTTAGCACTTTCTACACAGCATAGGCTTTCATCTAGCTAGAAACTGGATTATTCATTAGACTTTTTCCTATAAAAGCATGTGGATTTCAATTATGAAAAATGGTACATAGTCTGTGCTTTTGCTGAATTGTAAAACCTGATCATCAGCAAAGGCACACTTTGTGAGCTTCTGTTTCTACTACAAAGTGCCAATCTCCACAGGGTCATATTTCACCCATTATTTAACATTTATTGAGCACCAGTAATGCACTGGGATCACCCTCTTTCTCTAATCTTGTCATTAATGATCCATCAGGCTCCTGTGGGTGATGGGAAGGAGGAGGAAACAAGTTAATTTTTAGTGTGATATTTAATCTGAATCAGTTAAATTGCCCGAATTATTGAAGTTTAGTTACTGAAAAAAGGGTGATCAAATTTCTGTGATGAAAACCTAAGGCATCTATCTTACTGTCTTTAAAAAGCTTAGAAAAGTAATGGAGAGATAGGAGGAGGAAAACAAAACAATCTGTCAGTTAAAAAGGAAATCAAAGGTGCCTACAATAGGAAATGGCCAGATATTCCTCAAGGGAATACGGAATACATAACTTCTAAACACTTTCTCATGCTGTTCATTTAACCTGGAACACACTTCTTATGCCACCTCTTCATGTTAAAAATTTACTTATTAAGATAGATTTTAAATGCCATCTCCTCCTGTAACCTGAATTAACCTTGGTATCTTCCTAAGTGACTCTTTCCTTCATCTTCATAAAATGTATTAGGTCTCCAAGTCCTATCAATTCTACCTCTTACACACCTTTCATTACTTATATTTTAAGAGTAGAGGTGGTTATATTCATCTCTATCTATTTGTCCCACATTTTTTTCCAAAGCAAGTGGGAGCCCAGATCCTTGGCTCAGGCTAGGATCTGCAGAGCCTGCCCAGGCAGAAGCTGGTCTATAGCTGTGAGATTGGGTCAAAGAACCATTGTCTAAGACCAGGATAAAATAGTACCAAGAAGCAAGGAACTAAGCAAAATGCCAAGGTCAAAATTCAACAGGAAGTATCTGCTCTGGTGATCAGAACCTGGTGAGGTAAGTGTGTTCAGGAGGGAGTGCTTGAAGAAGTGGTCTGAGGGTGGTAGAAGAAGCCTTTACTGAGGTGTAAGTCATGGGACCAAAGGGCAGGAGTTAAGGGCTCTGGGTCATCTGTTTGGCATCTATCACAGTGTCTGGGATATATTTGGTCCTAAGTACGTTGTTTTTTGAATGAATGGAGTACCACAGAATTTGCCAGCCCCCAATATTAGGAAGTTTCTAGTAAAGTATAACCATCATAACCCAGGTCCAGAGAATTAAACATCTTACTCAAGGGACTAATGAGCAAATCAGCAAATCACTCTTGTGTGATTTTCTCCTTGTATTTAGAATTGGTAATGGCCAAGAGACACCCCTGCGATTCACTTAAGGAAAAGTGCATTGTTACTGCTGGCCTTTATCTGAATAATCAAATAATAAAGTCAAACTGGCAAGCAAAGGCAAGCTAACTCTAAACTACTTTCAATGTTATTTGTTCAGTAAACTGAAGAACATTAAATTTCTATATTAAGTAAATTAAAAGGAAGAGTGCACTTTACAAAATTAAAAAGTGCTCAGTTACTTTATGTTATTCCAATGGGAAAGTTTTCAGAGTGTGCCCTGTACAATGAGATAATGTTTTTCATGGATAGTGGATAGTAGGGAAAGCTCTTCAGGCTCAGCACATGTGTCATCAGGCTTTTGTCTAAAACGCACAGCTTATATCTGGGCGCTGAGGAAGAAAATATTGATGACAAGCACCCAGTTCTGAAATGGATTCATGACTTTAACCTTCTGTCTCATGTTAAGAATACCAGGATATCAAGACATGAAACACATGAGACAGAACTGGAATGGCTCATCAAGATCATTTGGTGCTGTTTGTTGTTGTTTGTTTTTTTTTTTTGAGACGGAGTTTCGCTCTTGTTACCCAGGCTGGAGTGCAATGGCACGATCTCGGCTCACTGCAACCTCCGCCTCCTGGGTTCAGACAATTCTCCTGCCTCAACCTCCTGAGTAGCTGGGATTACAGGCACACACCACCATGCCCAGCTAATTTTTTGTATTTTTAGTAGAGACAGGGTTTCACTATGTTGACCAGGATGATTTCGATCTCTTGACCTCGTGATCCACCCTCCTTGGCCTCCCAAAGCGCTGGGATTACAGGCTTGAGCCACCACACTCGGCCTTGGTGCTGTTGCTTCTAAACTAGGCCCTAGAGAACTTTAAAGGGTTCCTAGAGAGTCTTCTTATGGTTCACTATGCTTTACTCCTGTTGATATATTTTACATGCTGGGCTTCTCTATAACATTCTTATTAGAGAAAGGGTTCTCCAGCAAAAATAATAATGGATATCAATGACCTATACAAGTATAGAGCAAAGGGCATTATTATTGGAAAAAATTTGGCATTATTCCATGGTCATGTATCCTTACTCTCTCACTTACTGTGGAATATCAAGCTGGTCATCAAAGAGAAGGTTCCTCATCGTAAAAGTAGTGCCACTACTGTGGTAGGTATTGGTTGGATATTCATCAATACCATATTCTTTTTTTATGAAAAACTACATATCCCAGTATACCTTGCAATTAGATTGTTCCAAGTCACGAGGTACAAGCCAAAGGAATATGTGTAGAAATAATGCATGCCACTTCCAAGCTTGGACATAAAATCCCATATGCAAATATCCATGTTCTTTTTTTCCCCTTTCACAGTAATCTGACCTCTATTCCCACCTCTAATTACTGCCGTTTTTATTTTGGACCATTCTAAGCCTGGCTAGGATTAGTGCATTAGTAAACTCTCCATGAAAAAAAAAAAAAAGAAAAGAATGGAAGAGAACCAGACCAATCCCCCCCACTTTTCCTGGCCTAAATCTTAGATGTCTACAATTGTATTATCTAAGAATGTAGGTCTTTGGGAGCCTGTAACCAGTATAATTCCACAAGCTGTTCATAGCCCTTTACTTTACTATTCAGGCACTAGTGTTAATAAATTGGCACTGTTTTTAAATAAAGCCAAATCCTATCAAGACAAATGAAAACAAGGATTAACTCTATTTCATCTAAAAACTCCATTATTCTATTTATTTTCACTATTTATACAAAAAAATACTTTCATGAAAATGACTTACTTAGGTCTTTATTCCTGGAATCAGAGTGTGAAACCTCAAATTAAATTCCCTTCCTTTTCATGCATACCTCCATCAAAAATTTAAGGGCGCTAGAGTAGTCTTAAAAATAGACCCTCAAAGATATCTAAGTCCTAATGTCAGAGGTATTCAAACCACAGCAAATCCATATTGAAATGGGGCTGAGTGAAATAAGACTGAGACCTGTGGGCTGCATTTCTAGGATGTTAGGCATTCTCAGTCACAGGATGCTTATGGTTAAATGATCAAGTTATTAATGTTTACTGACCAGACCCAAGACTTAACAGACCTAGGAAATAACAGACCCAGGAAATGTCCTGATGTCCCCAAATCTTAAGAACAAAAGCATTCTTAGTTTAAGAATAAATTTTGCTTTAAAGATAATAATATAGATTCCTGTGGAAGACAGTAGTTACAAAGATTAGCAATCCTTTGTCATAAGCCTTTGTGATAGAGCACATCTCTCCCATGAATTTTCTGCTTTGCTATCTTATGTATAAATAAGCATTGAGTCTTAGGTGGACACATTCCTCCTTTTGCTTTCAGGAATGCCCTAATCTATGTATTAGTAGCCATTCTTTTATTCCTTCACATTCTCAATAAACTTGCTTTCACTTACTCTGTGGACTCGCCTTGAATTCTTTCTTGCACAAGATCTAAAACCCTCTCTTGGGGTCTGGATCAGGACCTCTTTCTAGTAACATATCCTATAACAAACCATGAAGGGACCATACCGGAGAAACCTCCAACCCAGAGGAAAATTGTCTGTGCAGCATCCATTGGCTGACTTTGGGTAAGTCATAGGGTATATTTTATCCCAGGTAAAAAGATAAAATAAGGCTAGAGGCCCAATTTAAGAGAGTTAAAGTCCCTCCTAAGAAATAGGAAGTTAAAGGCCTTTGTTAGTAAAGGGCAAGGATGTTTGTCTGAACTTGGGTTAGAGGCCGAACTTAGGAAGTTTAGATTCTCTTAAGACATAAGGAGTTAGAGCCCCCACCTCAGTAAGGCCCCTCTTGATTAAAAATAGATTTGGCACTATAGGATGTTAACAGCTATTCTCTTTGGATTAATCCACCTTGCACTCTTTGCTAATGGCTGTGAGTGACAGGATTAGGCATGTGCAGGATCATAGAACATGAGGAGCTTTTTTCTCTCCCAAAGGGGGAAATTTAAGAGCTGATGAGACTCTGGAAAAGATCCCTTCATGACTGACAAGAAGCTACCTGAACTTCCGATTCAGCATTCAGGTGGGTCTTTCTCAAGCCTCCCTGAGCACCTCACTTCCCTAACACTGCCACAGGCGATGCTTTTCTCCCTTCTCTTTCCCCTCTTCTGTCTCCTTTCCTTTCTCTAACCTTTCTGTCATTCAGGGTGCTTTGCCTCTGCTCCCCTAATCCTAACTTGTTTGGGTCACCTAGATAGACATCCGTGAGGAACGGATTGAAATGGCTTTCCTGTTTTACTTGTCTGTGTCACCTGAATAGTTATCTGTGCAGGACAGATTGACACCGTTGACCATCTGGGTCTGATCAGCAATACGACAGGTCACACCCGTCCCCTG